>NC_079150.1:6916645-7086645 GCF_945859685.1 Eupeodes corollae
TTGGTGATTGGGTTACCTTTATTCCTGTTCGTCTTATCAGGTAACGTTCCCTTGGCGGCTTCTGTGTCCTTTTCTCGGAGGGTTGCTATATTCTTTTTCGTGTTAGCATTTAGAGTTCCCTTGGCAGCGTCTGTGACCTTTCCTCTGATGGTTGCTTGGGCGTAGGTCTCTACCCCGGAGATGACTTCGTCGGTTAGTGTGTTAACTTGCCTATCCTCCGTCTCCGCGACTTGTGAGATCTTTCTCGTTTTCTTTTCGGAATCCTTTTGGAGTGGACTCGTTGGAGGTCTTTTGGTGGTTCCCGATTCTGAAACGTTTTTAGGGACTTTCTTTTGACCGGCTTCCACTCTCTGCTGTGGGGGTTCTTGGCTCGTTATAGACGATTTTGAGCAGCAAACATCGGTCTTGTCCTTTTCCCCTTTTGACCATTTTATTTTGTCAAGAGACTCCTCCAATAACACTATGCCATCTTTAATATCTATGCTGATATTTTTTTGTCTCAGACACGCCGCCTTCATTTTCTTTATCGTATTAAGGCATTTCTGCATCTCCATGAGAAAAACGTCGTTTGAATTTCCCTCGTCCGTTTCTTTGGAGGCAGAAGCATTAATTACTCCCGTCGGCAGCGCACCACTGTTGGCTTCCTCTTCTGCTTTTTCCGCTTCAGCTCGAGAAATCGGGAAAATCCCTCGTCTTGCTGACTTCGGCCCTTCAGGCAGTTTAGGACCTGTAGGAGTACCATTCTTCGGAGGGGGAGTCCGAAGTATTTTTGATGCTCTTTTAAAAGGGTCACCACTGTTCTTGCTTGTAGCATTTTGATCCGTAGGAGCCAAGCTTTCCACTCCCATCGAATCAGTTCTCATTGTTTTTGTTTTTGTTTTTGTTTTTGTGCGGTCGCTGTATATCGACGTCTCGGGGCCCGCGTACTCACCCCCGACAGACGCGGTACTGGGGATCCGACTCCCTGCACCGTAAAATTGTTCTCCTTATCTTCTCTTTCCATATTTGGTTTCTTGTTCTGTGTTCCTTCACATAGTAGTTTTTGTTGGTCCGCGTGTGGTATTTTATTTCCCCCATACCCTGCATTTCAAGGAAATGCTGAGCGTTCCACTATCCGCCACCTGTGGACGCGTCCTCTAGGGGAAAAACTACAAAACCCCCGAGGAACAATAATAATAATAATAATAATAATAATAATAATAATAATAATAATAATAATAATAATAATAATAATAATAATAATAATAATAATAATAATAATAATAATAATAATAATATCCGGTCGTTGTTCTTTTGTTGTTGTTGGTGTGCCATAGTGCATTCATCCAAGATGAGAATTGTACATTGTTTCAGCACTGTGGCCATGAATTATTGTCTTTTTATACTGCATACCTCGTCTGGGTTATTTTGAATATTAAGTGGCTTTTTAAATACTGAATGAGCTGTTCTGCCTCCATCCAATAAAATTGCGGCAATGGCAGAAGATGAAACAGCCAATGCGATACCATTATTTCATCGTATTTTAGCAAGAATTAGCGAAATAAGGAATGTTTTACCAGTTCCACCTGGTGCATCCAAAAAAAAGAATCCAGTCCTGCCGAAATTGCGAGAAGGATGAGGTCAAAAATGGTTCTTTGTTCTTCATTCATTAGAGGGACATTGCGAGCAATACTGTATTGTAGTTCATGATTCAATTCAGTGTCTATTAAATCAGATGCATTTCGATTAAGTAAATGTATACCGAAATGACTGAGTGGTAAGTTGGCAATGATAACGCAAAAATCCTCAATAGCAATCAATGCTTCATTGTACATAGCGTCACTAAATACTTTCGTTAGATCGTTGCACCGTGTACGATGTTGATGCAATTAAACAATAGCACTTAGGAATAAAAAAAAGAATATAAAAACCTATTCTCAAACCTACCGAATGTATATGCAAAATTTCATGAAAATTGGTTAAGCCGTTTCGGAGGAGTATGGCAACTAACACTGTGACAGGAGAATTTTATATATTAGATAGACATTTTTATTTGTTAGTTTTTTTCTTTTTCTAATACAAATATATTAGTTCTTACAGTTTTACATATATTTATAGTGTCCTTATCCTTAATTTCGAACTAACTTTTTCTAAATGCAGTAAAAAAAAACACATTTTTTACATTTACCAATTTTTTTAGTTTGAATTCTACAAATCCACTTATGTATATAGACTTTAATTTCATTGGAAGTAAAATCATTCGAAGGAATAATATTTTCAAAAATGATTAATTCATAGTCATTAACCTCTTCAAAAATAACTTTTTTACGTAGTGCATTCGAAAATGCAATGGACTTCAGTTTCTTCGCAAGCAATGCAGTTTGCTTGAGTAGACGAACGCACTTCATTGTGAATTAAAAGAAAAGAGGTTGGGTTGTTGTTAAAGCCTCCTCTAGATCTTATACCTTAAAAGATTAACTCTAAGTGATCTTGCGACAGTTTATAAGTAAGTATATAATCTAGGTTTTTTTAACTCCTCTACATGAGTTACATACAGGTTTCTTATATTTTCCAATGCAATGATAAAACCAATAAAACCAGTTTTATTTTTAGGAAATATAATAAGTCCTGAGATGTAATTAATACCTTTTTTGAAAAATTCAAATTTGAAAAATCAAATTTGCTTTTTGAATTAAAGCAGTCAAAAATATTATCTATAGTTTTGATAAACTGGATGGTCGCTTCACAACCTTCAAATCCTGCAACGTTTGTTTCAAGCAGAAAAGTAAGGGCGTTTGCAGCGCTCTCACTCAGCGTTTCTGCTGCAAGTTTGACTTTTATTTTTTTTGAGTGCCGGTTTAAATGTTTCTTGTTCAGTTTATTTGCCAAATGAAGTCCTAATTCTCCTTGGTAATGGACATCCGTAAATTTTGTTTTTGGACTCCACGTATTACGTATCAATTTGAGGCAGTAGCAAGCGTCGAGAAATATCGAAATACTTGTATGAGGAAGTTCTTCAGTTGAAGAGAAATCTGCAACATATTTGTTGGATATGATTTTGTATGGCCATGTCGTCCATCATCAGACATGCGACCAACTTTCTCCTCCTTTTTTCTTGAGCAATTTAAGAATGAGGATATCTTTAGATTTTTGGGTACAGACAGGGCCAACTTCGGTCTGGCTATACAAAGATCTCAAGGTACTCTCTGCTGGTAAATTGTCTTTAGAGTGTGACCTTACGCACTTCCACGCCCGTGGTCTATACAAATTTAAGGTCAATGCGAAGGACTTCAGTTCTACCCGGTATATTCAAGCTATCTTCTTACCTTGCAATATCTTCATTAACTTGCTATCGTATGTCTAAAAATCAACAAAAAAAATGTTTATTTGTTATTTTAAATATATATTTATTTGAAAAGTTTTTATATTTTATTGACATAATATTGGACTTAAAACATAGACCTGCAAAGAAAACTTCTTCTTCGTTTTCATTCTGTAATAAGAAACTTAAACATTTAAGTTTTATTTATTTTTGTATTCGTTTTAACTTATTACTTCTTAATACTAGAAAAAAGGATTGAAACTAGTGCAAAATGGCCGAGCAGCAAAAAGGAAAATGCAATCAGTTCAGTTCAATTCATTACGAAATGAAAATGTTATTTTGTAATCTTTTGTTTATTCAGTGTTAATTCTTATAATAAAACTCACTTTTAAGTAAAGAAGTATTTATGTACTTTTTTTTAAAGAAGAAACTAAAATTAAATTTCAAAGTTAACTTCAAACAAAACCAAACCGATCTAATTTACTTAACAAGCCTGGTTCATTCGTTCTCCTCGGTTCACTAAACAAAAACATTTAATTGTTCGATCCTGATTTGTGCAGTACGGTTAAGTGGAATTTCTTCCGAATATAATGTATGAAAAATGCAGGTATATATATATGTATATATATATAGAAAATATTTAATTAAAAAAATATTGCAATAAAAATCTAAATTTGTTTGGTCAAATACCTGAAGGATCTGCGAACAGTTCTCCGAAACGAGATTTCTATTTTAAAGTTCGTCAAGCAAGGATTCTAAAGATTTAATTTTAATCTCTTTCCACTTTAGCTTGCGCCTTGATGTCTTAAACATTTTCGTTTCAACGTTCTGGGTGTAACCGTCTCTTCCTCAAACCTCCGTTTACGGCTACAAACAGGTGGTATGCTACAGCAAAAAAATAGAATATAATATTATTTTTTTTTTAACTACAATTATATTATCAACTTTCAGCCACATAAATAAATAAATAAATTGGGTGGCGCAACAGTCCTTTGTGAACCAGGGCCTAGTGACTTACAACTCTCAAACATTCCTGTGTGTGAGTACTGTTGTCAGGAATGGAAGGGACCTACAATTTTAGGCCGAATCCGAACGGCTAATTTGAGAAAGCACTTTTTCATAACAAGAATTACTCTTGAAGGAATTGTCAATTCCTCGCAAGAGGCAGTACCCGAGAATTTTTTTTCGGCCACATAGCTTCATTTAAAATTACATCGTCATTTAATTATACTTTTAGAAACAAAGAAATATTTTTAAAACTGTTTATGCAAAAAGAGTTTCGTATGTTTACAAAATTGATAAAAATTGATTTCATACTTTTTGTATGGAATTTTTTTAAATAATTGATTAAAATTAAAATAGCTTCCGGAGTAAGTTGGTAAACCTATATGTGAACTTATGTATAACCGTTTAAATAACTAAAATTAAATGAATAGCTTTGACGGTATGTATAGTGATTTCAAATATTTTTTTTGTTAAACATTTTTCCCTATGCATTCCGATATACTCATACTATATTACTACTAAACTCGCAAACGCCGCCGTGAACAGTATTAACACACCTGCGCGTAGTGATATCTCTTTCCTATTTTCTCAATCAATTTTACAATTTCTTTCACCTAGAGGGGAATAAGTCGAAACCATCAAGCATAGAATTACCTTGTACCCGGATGGATCCTATGTACACTCCTTGTACAACCCTTAACTATATTCGGAGTGTTTTATAAAACAGCGCAACATTGTTCCAGCCTGGATTCCGAGTGATGTCGGTATAGAAGGTAACGAGGTGGCACCTTAGGAAGGGATTCATTTTCCGTTCGTTAATGTTAAAGAACGCACATCGGAGCACAACAAATATGAAGAAATTTCAAAACTTATTTATCTCTATATTTTTCTATTAACGGCATAAAATAGTCTTGCCTTCTTTTTCAATTATTTATACATTTATTTTGAAAATTATTTTTGATAAATAAATAAATACAAAAAAAACATCAAGTTCATGATCTTGAAGAATTGGAACTGCATCCTCTGTGAGACGTTTGTTAGTCCCAAGCGTCTTAATACATTTTTTATCGAAGTGAAGATCACAGATGAAAAATTTCTGGAGCAGTCGACTTGAATCTATCACCTGGCTATTAAGAGATTCAATAGCTTCTCCAGTCTTCACTGACTACGCCTTTAAGAACCAGGTTATATAATAGTAAAAACATGATTTTAGCTAGGAATCATAAGATCTTTAAAAATATACTGACAAGAACAAAGACACATATCTGTTCAATTGATGCGAAATGCATCCCAGAATTAAACATTTTTTCATTTGTTTCAATTATTTAAATTACTATTTTTTTTCTTTTTATTGTATTTATTTACTCTACTCAACTTGTTTTTACAAATCACAACACAAAATAAACAAACATGTGAAAAAAAGAAAGAAACTCCAATGTCAAGTGTCATAAATGTTACACAATTTTTCTGCATAGCCCTCTTTGCGCTTTGCGCTACTAGCAGTCCATGCATAGTATGTCAATAGCAAAGTTAGTGTGAAAGGGAATCGAACGGGTGAATCGAATATAAGATCCACGTGAATAGCAGAATAGATACAACTAATCGAGAGAGAGAGAAACCTCTTACTCTCATTTTTTATAGCGTGTTGAATTCGTATCGGTGAATATATATTTTTACCTCGGAGAGCAGAGAGAGAAAAAACTTCAGTTGAGAGATTGAGACATTTGACATTTCTTTCCCTTTCTGGTTTTCACAAATTAATTCTAACAAAAAAAATTTCGTTTGTCAATAAAATACGGTGAACGTTATAACGGTAGATCGTGGTGAATTTGTTTTCACTTCGCTTTCTCTGAGTTACAGATAGATGGCATTAACAACCAAAACAAGAAAAGATGTGTTCACAAAGAGTGTAACAAGGTTAAGGATTCTTCGATTAGACTTTATTTGTATATATGAACGAGTACATGTTTTTTTATAAATGTATGTTATGTTTATTTTAATAGTAATACCTTAACTAATAACTTAACTACTTTATTATTTAAAATATACTGCATTGAATTATTTTGTATTGAATTTATTATGAAAAGCGGTAATAATAAAGTTGTACAATTTACCGGAAATATTTATATGAAATATCCATATCTTCTGCAATTACAGTATCAATCGATATTTTTTGGCACTTAGTGTTAACGTAACTTTTATTTGTCATGAATTTCTTTTTAAGCTTTTGCGATAGTAATTGCTTGCACACAGCATTTTCTATGTTTATAGTTATTTAGGTTAAGCCCTTAAAATTAATTTGCATTTATTTATGAATAGCCTAAAAAGTCTAGCAAACATCTACGAATAAGCCAGAATGCACTTTCAGAAGAACTGTAGTTAGAACTTTCCCTCACAGATTTTTCCTTGTAGCTTTGTATATAGGTAAGATATAAATAGTTAAAACTGGAAAACTTAGAAAAATGATGCATTAGACTTAAATTTTGGTTGAAGAACAAATTTGTATTTTCCTTTTACAAAACCAATGACCTAGCGAGAATACAAATATTTTTATTTTTGCACAAAAGTACTTTTCGGCTTATGTAGTTAAGCCTTTAAAAAATTCACGAATCTTATGCAATGAAAATTGGCAACAGAAGTAACAAGTTGACAAGTTGAGTTATTTTTATGATCCATGTCTACATTTTGTAACTCTCGTTTTCAATGTTCCTGCAACTCTCGTATCGACAAAATTAAGTCTTTAAACTCTGAAAATTGTAACAAATTTGAGTTTTTTTACATTTAAACGCAGCTAATAATAAAAAAATAGTAGTTGTAAAGCTTTCAGAGCTTTAAGTTTCTAGGTCCTAAATTGGACTGTTCCACCACCTAATTTATTTTACTTACTTAATGATTAAAACTGGCTTTAAATAACTAACTAATTTTTTTCTAAATGCGTAGTTTAGAATTGTTTCTGAATCTTCTTTGTTCTGGCACCTAACAACAGAAATTTATTTAATTTTATATTCGAATGATATTACCCTCAATCGAACACAATGAGAGTGCGAAAAAAATGTTCATCCACAAGTTTGAATTTTCTTTGAACACCTCTGAATAGCTGACTACATCCGCCATTTTTCAAAGGTGGTGAGTATGCACATCTTCATGCATAAGTGTTTGTTCCCCACATTTTTTTATATGGAGTTAATACATATGCAAGTTGGTGTGCAAATCACAGCTTGTAGGCAAAAAGAAAGCAACCGTCTAATTTGGTTATCTCGATTAGTTCTTTTCTCTCTCCAATTGGGCTGTATGACTCTCTTAATAGTTGTTGCGTACGGACGTGTCCCCACCCCCGAACAAAACAAAAAAATAAGCGGAAATAGATCGTGTTCGATAGTCAAAGTAGTGTTGAATTAAACAAAATCTCGGGCCGAATATTTTAATGCATTTAGCTTGTCTGAATTCCACCAGACTGGAAAGTTGTGTGCACTTCAATTTCTTAAAATTCGCCTTTGAGAGGGGTAATGCATTTTGATGTTACAAAATATCACACAAGAGACGACAAAACCATAAACTATCGGTAGTTTGATGGTTGAAGTGAAATGGCGAAAATTTCGGTTGCATCAACATCTTGCGGCCTGGTGTTAGTTGCATGAGCAAAAAAACTTTTTTGAATTTTCAGTTTTTAAAAATGTCACTCCCTGTGTCAAAATACCATCGATCTGCCATTTTCGGTTAAATCGACATCTCGCGACCTTTTGTCAGTTGTCAAAGTAAAAATTTGTACGGATTTTCGGGATTTTAAAAATCTCACCCCTACCTCTCAAAATAGCATCGGTCAAGCTTAAAAAGTTCGGATTTTTGACATTTCACCTCCTAACTTTCAAATTAACACCGACATCTGCCATTTAGAAAATAAGTGCGGTTCTCGGGCTATCTCCATCTTGCCACACGCCAATCGGCGTCGAAAGTACGGTTTTACAAAATATTGACAATTCGTAACCATATGTCAACTGTCAAACTTTAAGAACGATTTAAACTATGATTTACTACACTAACACCTTCACATTTCAAAATATTTTTCGTTGCATCTGACATCAGCAACCAATTACAAGGAAAGTCTTTGGCTCCCTCCTTGTGGTGCATAATTGTCTCTGGTAAGAACATCTGTTAAGATACCATCGGGAGTGCGTACTTGCACACCTAAACACCTAACGAAAATAGCAAATTGGTAACGAAATAAAATAAGTACACACATCGACTCAAAGCACCGTGCAGACAAGAGGCAATAATAGTGAAGAAGAGACTGAATATGAATATTCTGTCATACATCAATTCATTGCCCCGCAACATCTGAAACAATGACGATTGCCGCAGCGGGCGATGCCTCCAGTATCCATGACGACAACATTCGGCACTACGAGCATATTGGCTCATGTTTTGGCACTGGCCGCTCTCATCTCGCCTCTCGAATGCCAGTGCTCTGAACAAGAAACGCAAACGAATTCTATACAGATTGGCGCAAAAAGAATACGCCTCGAACAAATCCGCTTACGCTGAAGGCATCCTGGACGATAAACCTTGGACGTTCATCGAAACAACAACAACGGATAGCGAAGTCTTAACTCAATTTGCGAGTACGTTCGGATGCTATGCTGAGACACGTCTGCCAGACGTAAACAATTTATGGTATGACTGTGCAATAATATCCAACCCAATCACTAGGAAAGATGTCGATGCGAACATACGGTCCCTTAAATGAAATACCTCCGATTCCGATGACATCACGAAGCTGGATGTAAAAAAAATTTCCAGCCAGAAACTCGCTCTACTTTTCAACACCATTGTACTCTCCGAAAATCCCCCATACAAAAAAGAACACAACAACGTTGATACCGAAAACGACCACGTAGCTGGAAAACCCCAAAAATTGGAGGCCAATCACGATCTCATCAATAATCTTGAGAATATTGTGAAAAGACTGAACGACGTCCAATAACAAGAAAACTAGCGAGGCTTTATAAATATCGATAGCTGCTTCGCCAACTCATGGTCCAGTGAGAGTCTCAATCTCCCTTTTTCTGTCAGCCGCTTTCAAATCTGTTCTGCACAACGCCATTACTCGGGCTCGCAGACTAAAAATTGACAAAAAATACATCAACCTAGTGGAGGCGTGCGTCGTTAGCGAACAGCAGCACTACCATCAACTGCAACGGAAGGTCAATCGGCACAGTGCCCAGTCTTCGAGGGGTCAAGCAGGGTGATCCAGCGTGCGTCGTCCCTCCATTTCGTCGCATTAAAACTCCCATTATTTGTGTTTTGAGATATTTGTATTTAAAGTTTGAAACCAATATGCAAATTAATAGATTTTGGGAGCTTGATTTTTTTATATTTTTAATATGGTGCTTAGGGTGTTTTGAGGAATTATAAATTTAACATTTGCATGAACTTGGTGTATTTATTTCATTTTTGCGGAAAATGGACCTAGTAAGTTTTCAAAGAACGACGACGATTTCAACATCTTTATGGAAGAGCTTATCACCATACTTGAATCAGATTACGACGGCATGCATTAAGATTAACGACAGCAAAATCACCTGCCTTGTATACGCAGACGACCTCATTCTAGTGGCGGCAACTCCGGACGACGGAAAAAGAATGCTCAAAAAAAAACTACAGATTTCCGCATGTCTATGAGCATGAACATTAATGCCAAGAAATGCTCCTCCTTTTCCCTGAAGACCGTTCACGTAAAGAAAAAGGTGTGCGTGGATACACACACGGTGTTTAAAGTGAACAATGCATCAATACCACCTTTAGACACGGGAGGTGAATTCAAATATCTTGGTGATAATTTCTCCTTCGTAGGCCTTTGTCCACCTGGCCTTGGCTATCTGCTTGAACAGCTGAAGAGGATTTCCAAGGCTCCTCTCAAGCCTCACCAGAAATTGTCTATTATGGAGGAGTACCTCGTGTAACGATACATTGCCCATCTCCAAAAACCGAACATCACGTCAAAGGCGTTAAAGAAAGATCAGGAAAGCCATGAGAAGTGTTCTTCACCTTAACTCACATTGTCACAGTAGCATCTTCCACGCTCCAGTGAGCTACGGTGAACTGGGTATTTTCAAGTATTTGGAAAATATACGAGTAATAATCAAAGCTCGAATCAACAAACTGCAAAGTGCCAGCCCACAGTTAGCCGTCATCTTCCAGCTTGTGGATAAGCGAATTAATGCTATAGATAAACTAATAAAACCGGGACTAACATCAAAAAGAGAAATTCAGGAAACCCAACAACAACTCCTGCAAAACTCTTTTTTCGCTAACCGCCTAACCCAGGCGCTACACTGTCCAGCCAGCTCCAGACACCTGAGCTATCCCCCCAAATGCTGGAACGTTGAGGATTATATAAAAAGCAAGCAGCTTAGATATAACCTGCTGCCTTGTGTGGGCGTGCCATCGAACTCACCCGCAACTGCCGAGGATACAATGTTAGAAAGAAGACTAACAACCACATCCTTCAACGCTGTCTAATACCGCATACGCCAAGAATACAGCGGCAATACTTTATCGTTAAATGACTAACAACAGCAGCCGCTCGAAGATAATGGACTTTCGAAGTCAAATCAAACATAAGATACAGCGATGACATCCTAAAGAATCCTGGCGGGAACTTACTCATCATCGGCGTCGTAGGAGTGCCCTGGGAAGGCCCAATTTCCCATAGGGCCCAATATAACAAGAAGTTGGCGATTAACAGCACGCCCGCCTTTATAGATGCTGTAAAAGAAAGGTACCCACAATTCAAAATCTCTGTGTTACCTCTGATTATGGGAGTCCGAGCCATTTGGTGCCAACAGAATAAATATATAAAACATCTTCAACTATCAAAATACGAGGTCGCAGACATTGTCACAACAAAAATAAGAGGCAGCTGTACAAACTACAGAAACTTCATGAAATTCGTATGGAGAACCATTAACAGAGCAAATCTCAGGATTAGCTTATATAAAGAGGTGCTACTACCAGAAAAGTAGCAACAAGAGAGGCAGCGCATCGTGAACACCTTCATTTCAATTGATTTTAAATGTATATTAAATTTATTTTTAAGTATTATTTAAGAAGTAGTATATGCATGAGAAAAGACAAATAAAGTAGTGACGCTCATGAACGAATTAACGAGATTTCTACTGCTTGGACTAAATATGGTTGAGGATTGTGAGACTATGCTAAATAAGTTGCTTAATTTATTAAGCAAATGTTATATTATTGGAGTTTATAAAAACTTCATAATATTAATGCACAAAGTATACCTACAAATTATTATTATTATTATTTATTAATTTAACAACAAATGTATAAATTAATACAAAACCAGCACCTTGGATCTTACAAGAGATTGAGATTTTACAAGAAAGAACATGAGAATAATTATATTTAATATTAGAAGTTAGTTGTAAATATTGTGTAGAAAATAAAAGTGTGGGTGATCGGGAATACGTAGGAAAAAAGGTGTTTGCCTCTACTCCTCGTACATCCAACCACGCCCACTCAAAAAAGGGTTAGTTTAAATTTTTTTTAGGGGGACATAAAGATAAGGAAGTACTATTGATTTTCCTACAATCTGAAGTTAAATGATTAATTGATAAAATCTGTTCATCTTAGTGTTGGTAGTAGCAGGATAAACAGCTTAGTTCCCTTCAGGATTAAATGAAGTATAATATTGGGTATATTCCCTTCATTTTTCTACTTTTTTTTGTTAATCCAGTGTGACTTTATGAGCTTTTTTAGATCAGTTTTGGAAGGCCGGTATTGTTCAATCTCTGCATTAGAGTTGCTATTGCTTTTGCTTCGATGTCCGCTGCTTCATTTCCATTTATTCCAATATGGGATAGAACCCAAGCAAGCTTTATTTTATCTTTGAGAGAAATTATGTTATCGCGGAAGTTATTAATAACGGGGACACGGTGTTTGATGTTACTAATAGCTTTGAGTGATGAGAGGCTGTCATAGCATATTAGGTTTTTTTTGTTTGATTTAACGGGAAAATGAGTAGCTATGAGTATTGCCAAAGATTCAGTTAAGAAGATGGAGAATATTGGTGAAATATGTTCAGTCCCCAAAAGAACTCCGTTGTTGTTGATAATAGCCATGCCTGCACAATCATCATTTTTGGAACCATCAGTGAATATAATATTCCATGTTGTTGTTGGGAAGGAATATAGCAGCTCGTGAAAGTTTTGAAGACTTCTTTGGGGGTGTTATCTTTTGAATGTTTGAATAGGCTGATGTCTAGGGCATCTATCGGGAGTAGCCAAGGAGGGTATTTTTCGATTGTTAAACTCTTAACATTTGGATAAAGGTCGATGTCGTTAGCAAAAATAATGCATTGTACAAAGATTGGTTTTTTAGGAGTTTTCTTTCTCTTCATTTTTTTGGAAGCGTCATTGTGAATGAGGGATGAAAATGAGTTGCAGATTTTGGGAATAAGTAGAGATGTTAAGGTGTTTTTTCGTTCTTCGATTGTTGGAAACCCGCCTTCAGTCATCAGGTTCATAATTGGTGTTGTTCTGAAAGCTCTAAAAGATTATCTTATTACTGCGCTGTACGTTGGATGGAGGAGTTTTAGGTTTGATTTTGCACACTTTCCAAATATTGCCAGTCCGTACGTTAATGGGCAATATGGATTCCCCGGCACTCCTGAGTTATATTCATCTTAACACCAACCCTCTAAATCTGCGATCTGTTTCCCTTTTCTATATCCCTCATCACCGCACTAATTAAGGGCACTTTGAACCAATGTCCAGAATTCTTCGTCACTGCAACGCTGCTATGGTAATTTTCGATTTCAACATTTCCAAATCCCATCTAAAAGATACCCTATACTTTTTCCCTTTTTGAGTCCGAATTCCCCTTGAATTAATGTTGAAAACTGATAACAAGAACTGCAAAAAAAAAATGTGAAGCTAGTGTTAAGTTAAGTTAAATTATGATAGCTTGTATTAAGCTAAATAAAATAAATAAATACTCAATTTTTGATAAAAATATTATTTTTTAGTTCAAGGCAATGATTCTTGAAAGTAAATTTATTACCAAAAAATACTAGTAGGATATATATGTAAATTTGTTACATTTTGTATATTTGTGTTATTGAACGTAATACTGAAACTAGAACAATTTATTTTTCTGCAAATGTGCAGATGTTTTTTTTTGTTTAAGTATAATAAAGTACCTGAATGGATGCTACAGTTATTTATTTCATTTAAAACACTAAATTTAATTGATTGTGGGTTCAGTTAAGATCGTTGCATTAAGATAAAAGACACCAGTTATCAGCGCAAAGAGAGTGATGCATACTCTTGAATTTTGTGACAATTTCACTCAAATCATCGTAAGCAATAATAAAAAGGATTACTGAAAGGGGTGATTCTTGGGGAATCCCGTTGTTTAAAGTATGGATGTTTGAAAATGTATTATTGACTTTGGATGTGAATTTGCGGTTTGAAAGAAAAATTTAACATAATAATATATTATTGGCCTGATGTTCCATTTAAGTAATTTGTTTAAAATAACATGAATAAAAATAAAAAAAAAATTGTCAAAAATGTTATCAAATAAAAAAAAATACGTATTTTGTCTTGAAAAGGTGAATTTTTGAGAAACTCGATCATAGCCACGGGTTTTCACTTTAACCGAATTTAAGGAATTTTTAAATTCTGCAATATTTATAGGTAATTCTATAAGTTCTGAAGATTTGGATGGTTGGAAATTATTGTTATTATTGTTTATAGATAAGTATCTGGATTCACAGAAGGAAGAAGGCAAATTTGTGTCGTTCGAATAGACTGACCAGTAATCAGCGAAATGTTCAGCAATTTTATTTGGTTCGGTTAAAGTTTCATAGCCTGTATTAGTTGCTTTAATCAGCGTCTTTATATCGGACCAGATTTTCTTGCATGTAGTGGTGGGGTTCAGATTGGCGGTACAATTTTGAAAGCTTACTAATTTTGCCTCTTAAACTTCCCTGCAAAATTGTGCATTAGCTTTTCGATAGTTAATGAGATTGATGTCAGTTGGACGTTTTCTGAATAATCTTCACAAATGTTGTTTGTTATCACGTAGTGCGGCAATTTCCGGATTCCACCAAGGGAGAACTGTTTTCAACGGGGCGTATTTTGTTTGAGGGATAGATTTATTGGCGGCGCATCTTAAATCTTTGATAACTGTTACTGATTCTTTATTTATATTAACTAATTGAGAGAATTTATTGAAGTATTTTAGTGAACTGGATTGAAACAGTGTGCAATCAGCTCTGTCAGTTTGGATTTAGGAGTTGGTGTTTAGGTGTTGTTTTGGTTTCCGACACAAATGCAAGTGAATATGGGAAAGTGATCACTACCGTGAAGGTAATCATCTCTATTCCATGTTGAAGAGGCAAAAAGTTGAAGAGACACAAAAGTAAGGTCAACGTGTGTGAAACTGTTGTGTGTGGATAAATGATCGGTCTGCCGTCGTTTAATAAGGAAAGATCACAGTTGGTAAAGAAGGTTTCTATTTCCTTACCCGGAGCGTTTAGTGTGGGAGAGCCCCATAGGGGGTTCCACGAGTGTCATAAGTTCGTAGGTCATAAGTACGTAAAGTACTTATGACCTACTTAGGTGGGTCAAAACATCATAAATCAATTATGAACTTATAACCTACGTAAGTGAGCCAAAAGTAAGCATTAAAAATAGCCATAAGGTCTTAAACAAAAAATTTTAAGATTTTTGAAATAAATTTATTAATTCTTTTTATGGAAAAACTGAAAACAGGAAAATGTATGATACTGTCATAATACAAAATTGAATTTGAATAATTAATTAATAATTCAGAAAACAGCTTCTCGCTCTTTGTCACTATATGTGTGCAAAAGGGGCACAGAATCTCGTTTTTGAAATGATTTGCTGTTTCAACTATGCTTGTGAAACATTCATCGCATAACTTAATATGGTTGCACGGTATAAGAATTGTATTACGCTGGTTATTGAAGCAGACTCCACAAAGCATAGCGTTTTCAGAATTGCTGTTAAGAGAACCATCGTCATCGTCATCTTCATTCTCCTCTTCGCTCAATTCCTCCATTGCATCTAAGTCAATATTTGTATTGTTGGAATTAATTGATGTTAATTGACGAATAAAATCAGTGAGGGTCAAACGGTCTCTTTCAAATTTTAGCGTTAAACGTTCTATCAGCTCCTTTCGGCGCTGAAATTTGAGTTTCGGTTTTTTTCAAACATTTGCCAGGTTTCACACTCCAACGATTACAAAAAATCTACGGCTAAACTGTGCTCTTCGTCTAGCAGCTGGTCAAATTTCCGTTCTTGGGCAGTATTTTTCCCAGTTTCCCATTATATGTTGCGTACTTGTAGTTCGGAATCATTTCTTATATACAGAAAACTGCTGAAAAACACCCTGCAAATGGAAAGTACATATAAAATTACCAGCTTAAACAATAAATGTATTAAGAAAAGACCTCTGCTATCCAAAAAAAATCAAATGGGGTGGCTCAACAGTCCGTTGTGAACCAGGGCCTAGTGACTTACAACTCTCAACCATTCCTGTGTGCAAGTACTGTTGTCAGGAATGGAAGGGACCTACAATTTTAGGCCGAATCCAAACGGCTAGTTTGAGAAAGCACTTTTTCATGACAAGAATTACTCTTGAAGGATTTGTCAATTCCTCGCAAGAGGCAATACCCGCGAAAATTAATTTTTTTTTAAATTAAGGTGGCACAGGCAGGGATTGAACCCAAGACCCCTTGTATGACAGTCCAACACACTAACCATCATGCCACGGGTAAACCTCTGCTATCCATTGTCTTTTAAAATATTTTATAAAGCCTTCAAAGCTTAAATATGCTTTTGTTTCGTTCTGAATAATTTCAAATCCTCTTTTAATGTCCCCAGGTTTTAACAGAGGACGCACGAAAAACATACTGAATGCTTTTTATAGTTTGCATCATTGTTGAGAATTTCGATGCCTTTCTCCTGATTGCCCGAGAAAAATGAAACCAGCATCCATTTATAATTGCAGTTGGAAAAAAAATTATTTAATGCTCTCCTTAACCCCTGTTTAAAATCACACGTAAATGAAGTTGGAAGGAATTTAAATATTGTATTTGAATTGATGTATTGGAAAGCATATGCATACGACTTATCAGACTTTTTTCTCATTAGTAAGAAAAGAAAGGGATAGATTAAAATAGATTAAAAAAAGAATACCAATATTAGGGTCATGTGAATGTGACAAAATTAAGCAAATAATACTCACACTTTTTTAAAATGACTCTTTTAATTGGTAAATCAAATAATCAAACTGTGCAAAAGTTATAATATAAAAAATTGTACTTACTTACAACTTTTGGTAAGCAAAAAATTGTACAATTATTTGCTTATCACTTCTTATATTATAATTTTGTTCATAGTTTGATAGAAACTTTAATATATTTTAATAATAAAAACTTAATCATTAAAAAAATAAAATTGTAATAAAAGAAATTGAATTGATTAATTTAATATTATCCAGTTAAGGTGAGTACTTACATTGTCGGAATGAGCAACACAAGTAATCAATAGCTGTTTCCACTCGCCGATTGGAACTGCACTAAATATACCATCAATGAAATAATTCCTATCCTCTTCGGGCAAATTTTGAATTGCTTCACCAATTTTTGTTGCCATAAAAATCGTATATGAGAAATCACACTTATATTGAACTAAATGTGCTGAGTCAGTCATTTTTCTTCGCTTCCTATCAAAAATTTCTTTTGATGTTGTTTTACGTTTGAAAGAAACGTCGTCCCCAGCGCAATCTTTTTTAATTAAATTTATAATGGTCATTTTTTGAAACATTTCATATTGATCGCCATGTGGGTGAATGGCGTCGGATACATTTACTATTTTTTTCAATTGGGTATCAAAAATTAAACTCGCTTTGCATGATTTAATGTAACACTTGTACCTGTCTCTGTTTTCTCGAGAATTTTTTTTTAAATATAATTGTTTTTCATTTTTTAAATAAAGCACAGAACTGTTTTTTCTCAATCCACAAATAAATTCGAATTCGATTTCGCTCACATCCATTTTTTAAACACTTAGGGAATTCATATTTTTTTTCGCACGCACAAAAAAATAAGCCCGAAAAAATAACGATGTAAGATTTAAAAGAGAGAACTTATCGTTGAAGGTTTTAAAATAAGACCTGCTAGTAGCTAAGTGAAAGGAACGGAACCAATAACAATTTTCGTAAGCATTCGCTTTTAGAGAGAATGACTCCAAAAAACCGTAAGCTTTGGGTCAGAATTTCGTTAGAAATTTTGACGGACTTTTGGCGTAGGTTATAAGTTCACATTCTATTTATGAAGTTTTGACCCACCTAAGTGGGTCATAGAAATTTTGACGGACTTTTGGCTCACTTACGTAGGTTATAAACTCATATTCGATTTATGAAGTTTTGACCCACCTAAGTGGGTCATAAATTCTTTACGGACTTATGACCTACGGACTTATGACCTACGGACTTATGACACTGCACCTAGTGCTAATTGTTCTTAAAATGTTTTCCAAATCAGACGAAGAGCAGGGTTGGTGTATGTAAGTTTAGAGGGATAGAACTGTAAGTTTGAAATTAAGTTGAATTTCGATTGCAATAACGGAGATGTTGGAAGTAAAATGGATAACCTTGTGTGGGACTGACTTGTGCACCAAGATGCTAGTACTTTGTTTTGCAGTTGTTATTGTATCAAAGTTATGAAAATAATATTCATATTATTTGGGGGCTTTAACATGTGTGTTGTATTGCACATGATTTTCTTGAAGGCAAATAATTGCCGATTTTTGGTCTTTTATTAAGATTTCAAGTTCAATATAATTGTGTAAATATCCATTAAGATTCCATTGAAAACCTTAAGGATTGATTTTTGGTATGTAGAAGACTTTTGTGCGGTATAGATAGGACTATACCAGGAAAAATCTGATGATGTTAAGTTTGGCGGTTGATTAAGTAGACTCCGTCGTCTCTATGCTGAAGCATTCAAGCTCTCTGTGGAGCTTGGATGATTCAAAACCGAGACGACAGAGTCAGTGTTCGAGATTCCGAATACATGCTTAGATGTCTCATCATCGCATTTGATTGCTTAAAAGTTTCAGTAGCCATTGTATTGGGCTTAATATGTGTGATTGTTTTTTCGAGTTGGTTGTAGATGTTGTTGTTGTTAATATTATTTTGTTTGTTTAGGTTAAGAGAGGTTGAGTTTGAGGTAGAAGGAGAGGAATATGTGGTTGTTGTGATTAAAGTGGTAGAGGTGGATGTTTTATGTTTTTCTATATCTGTTTTTTCGTTTGTTGAATTTCAATGTTTGATTTGAGGTAGCGAGTGATAAATTCGGTTTGGAAAGGCGGCGGGGAACAAAAGGGAGATCGTTGTTGAGAGTGTGACTATTTTGAGTATTTTCTTTTGAAATAGTGGAGCTGGTTTGGTTGTAACTGTTGTGTTGGGAGGTTGGAGCGATTTAGATTGAATTCTTGTTAATAAAATAAAAAGAGAATTGAGAGGGTAAGAGAACTAGACATTGCTCGTCTTATTTTTTGCATCAGACATGTTACATTTTTGTATGGTTTATATTTAAGTATTTCCTTGGCTTGAATAAAACGTTTGAATTTAGGTGAGGAAGCAGGGTGGTCTTCAGCACAGTTTGCATACAAGGTGCGAGTAGAACTGGTGGAAGCATGAGGGGGAATGTTGCAGTAAACAGACGTTTCAGCACCAGAACATCTTTTCATTGTATGTCCAAGAACCTGACATTTTTTGCAGCGCATAGGGTTTGGATAATATTCTTGTCCTAAAAAGTTGTTGCAATATTGTTTTCTGTTTTCGTAAATTTATAGACATGCGTTACACCTTGATCTTTCTTGTCTTCAATAATTTCCATGGAGCCCATACAGTGTGTTTAGATGCATTTAGTTGGTTATGGAGTGAAACATTTTTTGGGCAGATGTTAGAAAGGTAATTTTTAGATAGGAATAAATTAGCGACACGTAAAGATTTCACTAAGATTAATAGTTTGATGATTTAAAGCATCAAAACGATTGCATGAAAGCACACATGGCCTTAAGGCCATATTAGAATAGGTTTCCACTATTTTTTTTTTATTAAACACTAGCGCGAGAACAAAAGAACAAAAAAAGAATGGAAGGAAGGGAGGTAGGTGGGAATAAAGAGAACTGTAACCAACTGAGAATAGAGTGATCGGAAAACAATATTAATGGCTCGAAGCTTAGTCGACGACTAACCTATAAAATATTATTTGAATCCAAAGCATAGACACACCATATAAAGACCGGAAACCAATCTTTCATTCCGGTTTGCCTACAAGCTGAAACGTCAAATCTCAGGCACCCTTATTTCTAATATCAATTTACCACTGCTAACATCAATTCACCACGAAAATAAAGTAGAGTGATGAGAAATTCTTGAGGGGAGGCACCTAGTGGCTACGGCGACATTAGCTATTGTATTTTTTGGGAAGAGTACGATAACTCAGACGACACAGTTTGATGACGGATTTGTATAGAACAGTTAAAAACAAGCATTTTTTACTACGGGAGTGAGTCTATTTTCACCCGTTTCTTATACATGAATCACTTATTAGGAAAACAACATGCTCCTACGTGATTATATTTAAATGTAACAAAATATTTAATATCATATTTTATGATCGAGACGATCGTCCTTGTTGCTAATCATTATATTTTGGTTCATATTTTCTAATTACTAATGGAACAGACTTGTGTTAATTTGCATAGTTTTAATAAAAAAATGTTTTAATCTCAAAATTTGGCAAAAAAAAAGATTAAAAAAGGTTTAAAGGGTTATTTTTAAGACTTTAAGATTATCTACTATTGTTTTTAGAATTCATTGCTCATATTTGTTTTTGATCAAAAACTAAAAACTAGTTGAATTTATGTCTTCTAGTTCTTGAGAAAATTACCGAAAAAAAATATATTACATAAATTATTTTTTCCTCACTTGAGTATTTACATAGTCTTATATTGATAGTAATAATCGACTAAAGATTAAGGTATACCCGGGATAAATTATTTTTTCTTAAATAAAGCTTATTTAAAAGCAAAAGAAACTTTGGCTAGAAGGCTATGTGATTGAAAGTGGCAAGAAATTGTTAATTTTGAACTTCACTATATTTAAAGGTGTGTACTACGTATAATACCTACACTTTTCAATTCAATAAAAAGCAATCTTTGTCTGAACAAGGCATTTGTTGTATTATGTAAAGAAAACTTGAAATAGTTAAAATGTAAAAGATTGTTTTTTTTTTTTTTTTAAATTTTGAATGTAATATAAAGAGTTCCGATCCAGGAAAAATTATACGTTCCAAAAATTATCTTTTTTGAAAGTGATAATAATACTTTTTTTTCGAATTTAAGGCGATGACTATTTCATGAAATTATTTTGATAATTACAAAACAGTGACCAAGTTTTAAAAATTTCACTATAAGTTAAGTTTTTCAAATAAAAAAAAACAATGAAAGTGTGACATCACCTCAACATCACATATAACATAACTGTTAATTTCTTCGAGGTGAGTTTTAAAACGTTAACAAAATTCCAATGTTTGCATTTTTAAACATTTTTGATAGGAAAAATAAATTCATACAAATTAATTTGTCACACTACATCGCTGGATACTTTCATTATTTTGGATGCATAACAGCGGAATTGGCCAATACCGAGGGACTCGTAAGGGGTTTGTGTTTCACAAAACTTTGTCGCAAGTTCATTTGGGAAAAAGATATTTTATCGTTTCAGGAACAACGTCATCGTCATTCTCAATCCAGAAAATCACCTTCATGCAGGGAAGCTGCTTCAGCTTCCGCTTCAGCTGGTCACAGCAATACAAGTCCAACATAATTTTAGACAATCTGCGTAAAGATGCCGCTGGTAAAACAATCACCGACAAACTTTTCATGCCCCAAGGTGAAGGTGGATTCTTTGAGTTCGTTTCGTCCCCTCGTATGTTCTTTGAAGTATGTACGTGGCTATCTCTGGGTAATTCCAGGCAGTAGCACTTGGGCTTACATCGTCATTTGGGTAATTGCCAATTAGGTAAAATTGCAGGGAAATCATTGCTTGAGTTTTTTTTTAAATGTTTTATTTACAGACTGAAAGCACTTGGCATACGCACAAATAGTACAGAAAGAATTTAAGGAACTATTCAAAGGGACGTTGTGCCATATATCCATACATACATTCTTTAGACTTTAAAATTTGGATATGGAACTTTTAAAACGGATACATTCCATAATCTAATAATAAAAATAAAGTGCAATAGTTTTTAAGCATTTCGACATTTACTTTCATTTTGGTTCCTTGTCAGGTGCTATTCCTTAAGTTAAACAAACAAAAATAAGACTTTTGGTTCCAACGCTTGGTTGAGTTATATTTTTGTAATGAAAAAATGCTTACACATTTTTATAGGAAAATACAAACTTTGGAACTCACTTGGAAGTGTTCTTATAAGTTTTTTTGATTTTTACTAAAAAAGTTAGTTGTACTAAAAGTGAGTTCCGATTTTCGTATTTTCCTATGAAAAATGTTTAAAAATTTTGCATTTGAATTCATTTTGTAATTGGACAGCTTAAATCAAATCTAAAATTCTCACCACAGCAATTAATTAAAAAAATCATCTGTCAAAACAATAAATACGCCGCATCGATTTGTTGTTGGATTTTACATTTCAAAATGGATGTAATGTCAAAATTACAATACAACAATGTAAAAAAATGGTTGTTGGAGGGTAAAACGTACGAAAGATTCCGGTCCTTATAAGGTGTGTATATATATGTCTTAAAGTATTCTTATATTATCTATTTTTTAGAGGATTATAGTATATAAAAAATATACAATGAGAAACAAATTTAAACAATCCTCTAATATTTGATAATATGGTCGAAAGCAGTTTCAAAACTAAAAAAAAATATTTTCATAGAGTATTCACAATAAAAAGACATGTGGCACTCAGGGACTGCCGCGGTAAGGTGCATAGCATTTTGTATCAACTTATGGAATTATAATTATTTATTTATTTTATTTTTCTTCAAATCGCGCCGCCTGATTTGCTGTCTTCCTCTACTGCGCTGTTCTGTGGGTGTGGATTCGAAGACTTTCCGGGCCAGAGCATTAGTTTCCATGAGTTCTACGTGACCCAGCCATCTTAGTCGTTGGACTTTTACCCTTCTGGCTAAGTCTACGTAGCACATACATAGATTTTAATGATTTAGACGGCTAAAAGTATTTCTTTTTAAATCATTATAATGGTAAGGTACGAGTATCTATACCATTGGTGAATCAAAAGCTCTATGTACAATATAACACCCCTCCCCCACGCCTTTAAAGCTCGGGATTCGACTTTGATCATTCGGAATTCGATAGTGAACAAGTGGGTATCGGCGCTCTCCTAATTTTAAAACTTTCCAAAGTGCATTATTCATTTTAAGCTAATATTTTCGTTTTAACTGTGATGGAATGCGATAATACAGGTAAGAAAAATTTGTTTTCGTTACGGAAAAATGTAATTAACATTCTCTGTCATTCATTTTTAACACGACAAACATCACTCTGTCCAAAATTTATTTTTTTAGATATATTTAAACTCAAGTGCCCTTTTAATGTACTTATGAGTCCGTCCCTGTAATAACTTTCATTCTACTATATAGTTCAAATATGTAACTAAATAATTCCATTAGAAATAGCCACCCAAAATCGCGCTTTTTTTAGCTAAGCCCTTTTGAAAGGCTCTTTATAAAATATAGGAAACAATTAGTGTGCGATATTTTGCATTAAAATTGTTTTTTATTTGGTTCAGGTCTACCTACTACATCGGGTACTAAAGTAGTGACTCGTCAATACTTATTTGACCAATTAAAGAGTCAAAATTTACCAACTTTAAATGGAAAACCTAACTATTATGAGAATTGTCTCCTTATGCGCTATGGACACAACAAAGAGGCTAAAGAAGACTTAAAAAAAAAGATTTTCTTATGTAAAATCACAAATTTAGCAACGATGGGCAAAGGCAAATAAACACCAAGATGTTTTCCTCAAAATAAACCAATCATAGTTAGAGGGAACATTCGAGATTCCCATTAAATCAACCTCCTCGCAAGGTCGACCACCCATGTCTTTTGGAGAACTAAGTGAGCGTAGTAAAAAAAGAAAAACGGAAGAAATAAGGGCCTCCGCCGTAGGTGATGAAGTTATTGTTCACGCCACTACATCTGTGTTGCAGACAACGGGACATAGGACCTCTTCGAAAATGCTAAAGATATTACGATCTCACCAACAAGGGCTAGTAAATATAGAAAAGGCTACAGTAGAGTTACCAACAACGATGAGGTACCTCAATTGACTCCTCTGCAAGCATTTAAGATGTTTGTTAAAGCTGATCTTACGAGACGACAGTATGAGATAGTAAGGGCAACAAATCCAAAATATTTCCCTTGCTATGATCTTGTTTTGAAAGCAAAACAAGAGTGCTCTCCACCGAAAGAATCGCTAAGAATAACAGCTACTTGCGCGGAAAGTAATCTACAGTGCCTAATGGATCTAACCGTAACACGATCATCAAAATACCCAGAAGATGTGATAATCCGGCTTAACGAGCAAGAAAGGAAGTCGTTAATAATAATTTGCAAATGGGGCTGTGACGGTTCTCAGCAATCCAAACTTAAACAGAGTTACGATAATGAGACTGATTCCGATGCCAACATTTGTATGAGTTCCTTTGTGCCTTTGCGCATTGTTTGTGGCAGTAAAATTGTTTGGCAGAATCCAACTTCTTCTTCGTCAAGGTTTTGCAGTCCGATTCGATTCCGATTTGTAAAAAAAAAACAACGGACATAACTAAAGAAGAGATAAAATATGTGCAGGAGTCCATTAAGCAACTATACAAAACAGTTGCTACGTTGAATGAAGAGGAGTTTTCGTTCGGGCACCAACTCAAAATGAGTATGATTGACGGAAAGGTGTGCAACGCAGCCACAGACACAATGTCAACATTCCAGCGCTACATTTGTGGAGCTACTTCAAAACCTTTTACGATCTATCGAAGAAATATAGTGTAAAACCTCAAGCTTTGAAATTCGGCTTGCCAGTACTACACGCCCGGATCCGCATTTTCGGAAGCATTATACATCTTTCGTATAAACTGCCAGTAAAAAATACAGCGTAAGAAAAACAACACCAATGATGGCAACACAAGCCGGAGGTTTTTTGAAAACCCCGAATTGGCTTTAGACATCACAGGTATTAACTTTGAACTGATTTACAAATTCGAGGTTATTTTAGATTTCTAGTGGCCATAAAATTGATGCTGAAAAATATGATGAACATGCATTCGACACAGCAAAATTGTATGTAGAACAGTATGGTTGGCACCGAATGACGCCTACTATGCACAGGATATTGGTACATGGAAGCCAAATCATAAAAAGTTCACTACTTCTAATTGGACAGCTGTCGAAAGAAGCTGCAGAAGACCGGAACAAGCATTTCCGATCGTACCGGCTAAACTTTGCCAGAAAGTTTTCTAGAGAAGAATGTAACTTAGATGTTTTTTATAGGCTTTTGTTGAGTTCAGATCCCTTTATAAGTTGCTTGAGACACATAAGAAAACCTTCTCGTAACGCATTTCTACCTGAAACGGTTAAACTTTTATTACCTGCTGAACCAAACACAGAGTCCGTAGAAACATCTTAACCTGAAGATGCCGTTTTTTAATGTAATTTTCTAATTAAAGAAAACCTGTAAATTCTGTTTCCATTTATTTGTATTTTTTAGTGAATATAGCTCTTGTATAAAAACGAAAAATATAGCGAGAAATTACACCAGGTAATAGCCAACACGTATGCAGCAACAAGAGAAAAACATCGAAGGTTACCACCTTATAATATTTATTTTCAAGATATTACCCTGTCTCTGGTCGAAATCTAAATGACCGAGAAATAATTAATTTTCAAATATTAGCTTTAACAAGAACAGTAAACCACTTAACAAAATTCAAGAGAGCATCAACAGCTGATGATATAACATACAAATAATGTAAATTTACGGCTTTGCCCTTGAACTTGAAATTATATACATAGGTAAATGAGAAACAAATACAAGAAAATATTAACTATTGATCAAATTTAGGAGAATAGAGTAATTGATAGGGTAAATTTTGCAAAGTTTTTCACAAATAAGATAAACAATATAGAAATTAATGTTATAATGTAATTGATAAATATTAAATCAAATTTGATTTTAAATTTCGATAAATAATTATTGTTAATCCCATTCTCAAACATTCCGCCGCCCCTGAAACAACGTTTCAGCATACGGGTAGGATGGCCAGCTTATGGATGGGTCGTACGAGGTTGCCATTGGATGTTCTCAAGGTGACAACACGGACATGACCATCTTCGCCCGGATGAAGTTCGATGAGTCTGCCCATTGCCCATTGGCCTGGGGGTAAATTCGATTCTTTAATTACGACGAGATCATTGAGTTTAACATCAGGCTGTATATGTTGCCATTTTGGACGATGCTGAAGAGATGTTAGATACTCTGTCTTCCAGCGATTCCAGTACCCTTGGATCTTCGATTGTAAATTTTGCCAGCATGATAAGCGATTTGTAGGCATATCCAAACTCGGCTCTGGGATAGCAGCATAATATTTACCTAGAAAGAAATGAGCAGGTGTTAGAGGATCTAATTCAGAATCGGAGATTTGACACAACGGTCGCGAATTAAGCATTGCTTCGATTTGCGTCAGGAGGGTATAAAATTCTTCGAATGTAAGATTGTCTGTTCCGATCACCCGTCGAAGATGCTGTTTAACAACAGACTTTACCCCTGCCTCCCACAAACCGCCGAAGTGTGGTGCCAAAGGGGGTTGAAATGCCAGAAAATACGATCACGAGCTAAGGATTCCGCAACGATTGAATTATGGTGTTCGGAAAGCACAAGGTCATGTATTTCTGATAGAGACCGAGCAGCTCCTCGAAAGTTTGTCCCGTTGTCGGAATACATATTTGACGGGTTTCCACGGCGCGCTAAAAATCGACGAAAAGCGACCAGAAATGCATCGGTCGTTAAGTCACTGCCGAGTTCGAGGTGAATTGCTTTAGACACTAGACACACAAACAATGATATACAGCGCTTCGAAAATGTTGATTTACGAACCGATTTCGTTCTTAGAGTGAATGGAATGGCGTAATCACAACCACAATGCGCGAACGGTCTTCTAGTGAGGATTCGTTGCTAAGGAAGGTTGCCCATTTGCTGGGTTATGGTAGCCTTGCGCTGTCGAAAACAGTTTTCACAGTCATGGGTTATTTTTCGAAGGAGATTGCGGCATCCGATACCCCAATATTCTTGCCTAATCAAAGCGAAAAGAGTTAATACACCTGGATGTAGAAATCGAATGTGTAAATCAACGAGAATGCGTTTTGTAACAATATGTTCCTTTGGCAAGATTATCGGATGTTTTGCATTAAACGAAATGTCTGCATTTTCAATTCTACCACCGACACGAAGAATACTTTCACTATCTAAGAACGGGGATAAGTCGGCTATTTTACAATTATTTGCAAAAAATCCATGTTTTTTATAAATTCACCGAAATACCGATCATGTAATCATCTTATTATTCGATTTTTAGCAATGAAAATCTCAATTGGGTTGAATAGAGGTGAAAGATGTTTACTTCCACGACAACGATCAATAACACGGTTGATTTGGATAACAGTTCTTACTAAAATATTCCACGACGATATTCCACTCGACAGAATTTCGAAAGGATGGTCTTCGTAGGTCGTAAGATACGATGCTGGTGGATGTTTCTTCTCCTCAACTGTGCAGTTCGGGTCATCTTCAACGTCCAATATTATAGGCCAGTGTTCCGAACCTTTTCGAAGCCACCAAAGAGGGTGCTCGAGTAGCTGTGATGGCGAGATGCCACGCGATGCACAATCGACTGGGTTGCATTCTGACCTAACATGAAACCATCTATTTCTTGGAATTGTGTTGAGAATCTCCGACGTATGATTTCCTACGAAAATATTCCAACGACGAGGAGGAGAAGGCAACCAAGATAAGACTACCTTCGAATCAGACCTGGCAGAAAAAGTGATATTTAAGGCAGCTTGAACGGATACGAGCAATCTAGCGAGGAGAAGGGCTCCACAAAGCTCCAACCTTGGGATGCTGAGTTGTTTTAATGGAGCAACACGAGATTTTCAAGCAACGATATTGGTGACATAAGTTCCGTCAGGTAACCGATAACGCGAATATATTACCGCAGCATACGCGGATGCAGATGCATCGGAGAATCCGAGTAATTCGAAGGAAGCGTATGCAATACCAATTGTTTGACTTATGTTGATTTTAGTAAGAATCGAAAGTTCATTGCGATAGCTACTCCACTTAGTCGATATTGTACTTGGAATTTCCTCATCCCAGTCCAACTTCCTATGCCACAACTCTTGAAAGAGGATTTTCAGCAAAACGACCGTAGGAGTTAGAAACCTGAGGGGGTCAAATATACGTGCAACGTCGCGAAGGATTTGGCTTTTTGTTATCAGCTCGTTGGGAGTATAACTTAAACGAAAACGTAATAAATCATGCTTCGAATACCAATAAAGACCGAGAACTTTTTAACACTGGTCCACGTGTCCGCGTCAGAGTCTAAGGAAACATTTGAACATTTTGGCAGAATGATTGTTTGGAAGAAGCTCACAATTGCTCTCCCACTTGCTGAGATGCATACCGCATTTTGACAGCAGTTCAGTTAGATTTTTTTGTTTAAATAACGCTTCACTTAAGGTATCACCGCCCGAAACCACGTCGTCAACGTAAAAGTCATTTAGAACTATATCCGCGGCGACTGGAAATTCATCTTTATAGTCTCTTGCAAGTTGTTTTAACACCCGAACCGACAAAAATGGAGCACAAGAAGTTCCGTATGTCACTGTGCGTAAACGAAAATGTTCTAAAGGTTCCGAAGGAGACCTTCGCCAGACTATGCGTTGGTAATCCGAATCTTTATCCAAAACCCAAATTTGGCGGAACATTTTCACGATGTCCGCTGTAAAAACGAATTGGTGACTGCGAAAACGCAAACAAACAGCAAAAAGGTTCCTTTGAATTGGTGGACCTATCATCAGCGCATCATTCAGACAGTGGAAAGTGGTTAGAATCCTTGAAGGATCCATCGAAGACGACCTGAAGTTTGCTCGTGGTACTGTCTGGCTTCAACACAGCGTGGTGAGGTAAGTAGAAAACGTTAGGGCTTTTAATTTCCGAAGTAGGAACTTTTGTTATGTGTCCTAAAGCCAAATATTAGTCTAAAAACTTTAGGAAGAGGTACTTCTGAATCGGAAGTACCTCTACAAGTTTGTTTTATCATAAACAGCACTTTTGAACATATCCCTAAAGGATGGCCATTCATGATATTCTCGGGAAAAGGTTTCTATATGAATTTTCGGAAGAAAGAAATCCGATTTAGCCACCGATGAATGCGATTTTCCTAATGTATCAAGTAGAAGCTTCTGCTGTTCAGCTAGCTCGCCTACGACGTCCCTCCTCTTTTCCAAAGTCTCCCTTTCTCTAATCGAAGACAAAAGAATAGATTGCATCATCAGAAACTTCGTCTCAAACTCATCATAATCGGGAGCAGGATCTACGTAACCTTCCTCTTCCGCGAACTCGTACATACAAGCTTGAGAGGCATTGAATTCGTCCCATAAACCTGTTGCCCTAGACAAGCGTACATCGAAATCACCTTATGAAATCCTATCGTCAATGTATTCAGTAAACTTCACGAGCTTGGTCAAGGAAGCTTTGAGATGACCACGAGTTGATCGAAGAGCCACAAGAGAAGATGCATCAGGCATTTTTATAAGGACAGAAATCTTCGAAAAATAAAACCAAACAAAGCTCTAATTAAATGCACCAATCTATGAGAAAGTTGTTAATGATTGCAGATATTTTTAAAACTTTCTAGAAACACCAGCAAAGCGAACACGTGAACAAAATATTCTTGGAGGAGCGAAAAAACACGTGGAAGTGCAAAATTAATTTTTCCCCAAGAATCTGTAGAAGCACGAGAATAGTTTGGAGCAGTGAAGAACACGCGGAATTCTAGTCGCGAAAATCACCTCTAGTTGAATCAGTGAAATCCAAAAAACAGTTTTTTTTTTAATACAGGCACAAAATGATCAGCTTAACATTTTAATTTAAATGGACTGTAGCTCGAATTGTGGTAAAAATCTACAAAATCTGACTCGATTTGGACCAAAAAATGTATAATAACGAAAAATATAGCGAAAAATTACACCAGGTAATAACCAACACGTATGCAGCAACTAGAGAAAAACATCGAAGGTTACCACGTTATAATATTTTTTTAATTATTTTTAAGATATTACCCTGTCTCTGGTCGAAATCCAAATGACCGAGAAATAATTAATTTTCAAATATTAGCTTTAACAAGAACAGTATACCACTTAACGAAATTCAAGAGAGCATCAACAGCTGATGATATAACATACAAATAATGTAAATTTACGGCTTTGCCCTTGAACTTGAAATTATATACATAGGTAAATGAGAAAGAAATACAAGAAAATATTAACTATTGATCAAATTTAGGAGAATAGAGTAATTGATAGGGTAAATTTTGCAAAGTTTTTCACAAATAAGATAAACAATATAGAAATTAACGTTATAATGTAATTGATAAATATTAAATCAAATTTAATTTTAAATTTCGATAAATAATTATTGTTGAGCCCATTCTCAAACAGCTCTGTTATATATTACTGTCATTTATAACCTGATAAATATATGTATGTTTTTATAAACATATACCTCTTCTTTATTTTAATTGAACTTAGAACTAAAATAACCCCAAAGAAAATTTGGCCACTTAAATCATTAAAATCTCTGTATGTTTGTGCGTTGCTGTCGTTCTATCTTCTCCTCCACTCCCCTTCGATGCATACGGGACCGTAGATCTCCAAAGAACTTTTCTCTCGAACCGACCCAAGATGCTTTCATCCACTTTTGTCATAGTCCATGCCCCGTAAAGCAGGACGGGGATGACAAAGGCATCTCTTCGAGAGAGGGCTTTGCCATTCAATTGCTTTCTTAGCCCAAAGAAAAAGCGGTTAGCAAGAGTTATCCTGCGTTTGATCTCAGCGCTGGTGTTGTTTACAGCGGAGCCTAGGTAGACGAAGTCCTTGACTTCCTGAAAGTTACGTCCGTTGACAGTGACGTTTTGACAGAGACGTCGGTGTTGTGCATTTTTTCTTGACGACAGCATGTACTTTGTTTTGACCTCATTAACGGTTAAACCCATTTTTGCTGCCTCTGGCTCAATACTCACAAAAGCCCCATTGATATCACGCTGAGTTCTTCCTATTATGTCAACGTCATCAGCATATGCTAGTAATTGGACAAACTTTTGAAAGATAGTGCCTCTAGTGTTGACTTGTAAGCTCTGCACTATTCTTTCAAGTACGATGTTAATAAAATTACATGACAGCGCATCACCTTGTTTAAAACCTTTTTGACATCGAAAGGTTCTGGTAAGTTGTTTCCAACCTTTATGGAGCTACTTGAGTCCCCTAGACATAATTCAAAAGAGAGCTCTGAAAATGATAGGTGACCGTTGTCTAACTGAAACTTTTGTATCTCTCGAGCACCGTCGTAAGGTATCATGCCTGTTATTATTTTATCGCTACTTTCATAAACAATGTTTTAATGAAATAGTCAGTTGCATTCCTCCCCTCAAAAAATTCAACCGTAATATCCGTTCTTCTAGGAATGATCTGTTTACCATTGAGCCCGATTTCGGACGCACTGTAAAGTACAGAAATTCTTTCTTTAGTCTCTCCACACGAATGTGGAATTCTTTGCCAGACGCAATGTTTGCCACTCACTACAATGTGCAGAGTGCGCGTATAATTTAAAAACAAAAAAGCAGCGTGAATTCTCCATGGTCATCCTTTACAAAAGGACGAGTTTGGCAGGGATGCCAAAAATTGACATGGCTCTATTAAGCTCGTCCCTGTAGATGCTGTCATATGCGGCCTTGAAATCGATGAAAAGATGGTGGGTGTCGATTTGTTGTTCTTGGGTTTTTCCAGGATCTGCCGTAATGTGAATATTTGATCGACTGTGGACTTTTCTTTTCTAAAACCACCATGATAAGGACCTATCAGGTTGTTGACGATGGGCTTCAGCGCTCACATATTACGGGAGAGAAGATTTTGTAAGCGATGTAAAGTAAACTGATTCCTCTATAATTGGTGCAATTTAGAGGGTCTACTTTTTTCAGAATCGGGAAAATACTACTGAAGTTCCATTTATTGCGCATGCTTTCTTCCGACCATATTTTACAGATAAGTTGGTGCATGCTCCTAATCAAGTTATCGCCAGCTGCTTTTAAGAGCTCGGCATTAAAGCCATTTATTAGATTTCAGCTTAGACATGGCAATCTTTACTTCGTCCAAGTTGGGTGAACGGGATTGTTTGCATTCGTAATCTATGTTGAATGGATCATCCTGCAGACATTCCTCTTCAAACCAGGGGTTCCTTGTTGGTGGCTGCTTGAAACCCAGCACATCAGAGGCGGCCTTGGGTCTGGAAACCCGAAGTGCTACCTTCGCTACAACGAGGTAGTGGTCCGAGTTGATGTTAGCTCCTCGGAAAGTTTGGACATCCATGAAGCTGGAAGCATATCTGTCGTCGATCGCAATATAGTCAATCTGGTTGATGGTAGATTGATCTGGAGAACTCCAAGTTCCTTTGTGGATGTTGAGGTGTGGAAAACGCGTATTGGCTACCATGGCGTTTCGTCCCGCAGCAAAATCTATGAGCCTGAATCCGTTGTCGGAAGTGTTGTCGTACAGGCTGTTTTTCCCGAATATTCCACCAAAGATGTCTTCGCCCAGGACAATTTTAATATCGTAGCTAGGACACTGCTTATATGTTTTGTTGAAGAGCTCGAAGAACATATCTTTGGTGTTGTCATCTTTCTCTTCTGTGGGGATGTGTGTGCATATCAGGCGGTGATGTTTGCTTTATAGCAGTCTAGGGCCTCTGTTGATTCTTCAGCCGCACGTGGTCTGTTAAGGGACCTAACATTCCACGTGTATATCCTTAATTCGTTTGCGTAGGTTGTAAACAGTAAATCCGTCCGTATCCGAGGCTTGTTGATGCTTTGCAACTATGAAGATTTTACGTGACTAGGAAGTCACCCCGACGATCCAGATCCTTAGTATAACTCCAAGGACGGAGTCATACTAAGAAACGTTTCTTATAGGCCTGGACTGCGAATAATTCGTAGAAGCCCTATAACTTGTTCACTAAGTAGTTCAATCTTACTGGAACTGTAGACGCCACCGTTGATTCCATCTTGGGAATTCCTCCGCTGCCGCCTGAATAAGGTGCCTTAGTGGAAACACCTCTCCCCCTCTCTCGTTTGCTTGTATTCTCTTAAATGCACATGTCTACCATTTGAACATCTAAACACTTATATACTTTCTCATAAACTTATGTATTCGTCCGATTTTGGAGCAGCTCGTCTCGATTCGTGTGAGCTTCGTAGAGTCGAACAATACTTCTAGTTGCACGCACACAAACACAGTGTCGAAGACTGCCGAACTGAAACGACGTTAGACGATACATGGGTGGGTGGCATTGAGTGCATGGTGTTGGGATATTTTTCGTTACAGAATTTCTGGATTCGGTCCCTGCGCTCAAAACCCGCCATAGAATCTATGCAATAGCTTTAAAACATATGAGATAACTCCCTGAATTTAAGCATATTAATGAAGGAAAAGAAACTAACAACGATTTTATTAGTAGTAGCGAGCGAAAAAAAATCAGTTCAGCACTTAGCCATTTTGTTTTTATGACAAACATGGGATGCAGTGTATAGAACATCTATAATCTAGTAGGAGAAATTAAAGATTTAAGTCCTTCTTAAATTAGTAAATTTACCCATAGAGGGTGCCAGGCCCGTATATCGTTAATGATTACTAGAAGGTGTTTCCAAAGTGCAAAGTGATAGTGCAGAACTATGTGGGTGGTAAACTCCATCTAAAACTAAATATAACCATGAGACCGATAGTAAACAAGTACCGTGATGGAAAGTCTAAACAGAGAGTTAAATAGTACGTAAAACTGCTTAGAGGTTAAAACCGATAAACCTCAATATCCATTATGGAAAATTCAACACTAATAATATGATATTTATAATATTATATACAAAGTGTCCAGTTTTTCTATATAAATGTAATAAATATTTATCATGAGATGCAAAAAAATGTATTCGAATTAGTTATTTTCGGATTTCTAACATAGGATAAATGTTTCGGATTTGATAAATCATTGACAGATATTGACCTTCGAAAGAATTTTCTTTTCTGTTTTATAGTCGTACTACCATGGAAGTCTTTCGAAGAGAGAGTTGGTAGATGGACTAGAAGAGTATGACATTTACTGTTGTTAACTAATTGTGTAACTGGGCTAAAAATAATATTTGTACGCTTTTGGAATACAAATTCTGTGATTTTTATAAAAGGTTTCGCTAAAACCAGAAAAAATCATGCAGGTACACCATAGAGCTGCAATGCGAACGTGGCCTAATTTGAGTTAAGCCCAGTTTTGACAAATTAATAACGAGCTGAGTATTTTGACAATTCTAAATGAAGGTAAGACAATTTAAATACAAAATAATAATCTAACGAAATAAAAATATTTAAATATTTATTTAAAACAAAAAAAAACAGGAAAAGTGGAATCTCCCGAGAAGGAAGCCAGCAACTCTGACATATTTATTCTGGAGCGAAGAGATACAAATTCAAGATAAGTGTTTTCGTCACGTTAATTTTAAACTCAAGTTATATGAATATTATTTTATTTTTATTTTTAGTTAAAATTACACTTGTCAACACGATTTTGTTCCTATCAATTAAATCGCTTCATTCCGATGGCTTCTTATGTTCTCATTTTTAACCCGACTCGACTGCAGGTATGAGAAGGGCCAATTGCAGCGAAGTGATCGATACTGCAGGAGACTTAAAAGCTTCGCGTTAAAACCGGTCGAGAGGGGTTTACATACATGTCTAAAATGTGGGTATGAAGTTGAGGGATCACTTTATTTGTTGACATTTTCTCTAGACAAGCCAATTGCATGAAATACAAGCTGAGATTTTGAGATATTATTTTTTAAATTAGAAGGCACTTTCGTACTTTTTATTAAGAATTTGTAGTCTAAGGTTAAAATATCAATCTCCTGTAGTATATTAAAAATATATAGAAAAAAATCGAATTTCGTATTGGTAATCCTAATCAGCATCGACATTTTTTTTTTCAAAATAAAACAAAATTTACTAAGTTAAATAAAATTTTGAAATACATACAACTTTGTTTTAAAACTAGCTGCACCACGATGAACGTAGATTATCAGTGGATGGATTATCAGTTGATGGTATTTTTAGCATGTCGTCGGATCAAATGAACGACAGAGTCAAATCGATTCTCATTGGAGAATTTCTTGCAATACCGCTTGGTTTTGTTTAGGAAAAAAACATTAATTAGTGCTTTAAAAGTTTGTGGGTTATTTTAAACTAACTTGGAGTAGTTTTGCTATCATGAGCCTTCTGTTAAACAAACGCACAAAGAAATTAATTAGGTTATAACTTAACCATTCCCGGAATAGTTCTCGTAAGTTAATAAATTGATATGTGGCTTTTTGAGCAGTTTGGGTTGTCATTCTTTTACGATGCAAATTCCAACATCCAAACCGGACATTTTCACTACGTGAAGGTTGCTGGGTCATGACTTTTGAAATATCATTAGTTCAGTTTGTAGGGTTATTCTTGTGGCGACTCCAGTTCTAAACAGAATGCACTTAGCTTTGGTGATTTAAAAGACATTATGAATTCATGAAGTTCAGCTTTTATTTTGTCAGTCATTAAGTTTATTAAAAATTGTAGGGAATTCTAAAATAGTACATACAAAACTGATATCAGATTATTTTTCATTCAATTTATTTTTTTAAGAATTCTTACCAATGATTTCCGACTCCCGTCATTTACGAGGTTCTATAAAAAAAACTATTTCAGCTACTTCTTTTATGTCGTCGGTGTCAGCCTCAGCGCCAGCAGTAGCCGCTGCATCAGCCAGCTAAATGCCCCTATAGTCCTTTCGTGGCAGGGAGATAGTAACACCTTTGGCACTATAAGCCTGGATTCAGACCTATAAGATGAAGATTAAGCGATTTGACCAACCAATAGATGTTGATTTTTTTGCCACTGCAAGTCGTTTTTTTTACCAGTTTGCATTATATTTCTTGGCACCGAATGAATAGGCCGAGCGTATTTGAAGCCCTAAAGAATCACATAATTTGAAATATAACTGTTTGGATCACTAGTAAGTTAATTAACTAATCTGAATTGCCTTACTACTCTGCAGTTGCTGTTACTGCTGTTGAGTCGTTCCGGCATCAACATTCAGCTGCTGGGAGAAGGGCGTTAGCGGTCGACTATGGAATGTTGAAGCTTCTACTTGCACCATTGACTTGTTGGGCTTGTTGGTACTGGATTTGTTGCATTGAATGCATTTGCCTATTGGTAGAGATGGTGACACCTCCACCAACGCAACGCCTGCAGCAGCTATTGTCGTTGAGATGTACACACAACATATTGGACAGCGTCTGTCGTTGAAAACAGTGATATTATTTATATAATAATTTTATTTATAATATACAAAAGTTACCTTGTGTTCTTGAGGGAAGTTGCTTCTTGCATTATGGTATGTAATTAGCAGCATCTAAAATGAAAACACACACTATAAATTAAATCGATAATTTTTACACCACTTCACTGCAATTTGACTTTCTTTTTATTAAATGAAGTGAACTTGTATATACTCTCTTCATTGTAAAGGTTTTGGTGTGAAAAATATCAAATTATATAAAATATCAAAACACTTTTTTTTTTAGTTCACAAGGACTCAAGGGGTTATTAGTACCCTTTATATGTTTATATTTAAACACAGTGCAGGGAAGGGTTTAAAAGGAGATACCGGCGATCATTGGTTTTAAAGTTCTGAACATCAAAATGGGAGGGAAAAAAAAGAGTTGGCCAAAGCATTCTCGATGTGCGATTTAAGAAAGAATCTTTATACTTGAAAGTACGCCCGAAATTGAGCTCAAGGGTAAACTGATGAGCATTCCTAGAAGTGCGAGTATTACGGCTGAATTGTTTAAGAAATGGAATGGAACTAGCTAATTCGACGGACCATTGTTTGTAAAAATATCTATAAAACAACGAAAGGCATGAAACATTGCGACGGTGTTCTAGCGATGTAAATGTTTCGATTATAGTTCTGTCGCCTGTCATTTTTAAAGCCCTTTTTTGAATTCCATCCAAGAGATTTAAACACAGCACACCAGCATTTAATTTATGAATTTCAGACTTAAAACCATCCAATGCAACTTGATTTGAACGGTAAGAAAGAAAATTTCTAATCCAACGAAGAAGAAATTCATCAATACCAAAAGCACGCATTTTCGATAAGAGAGCTTGGTGCCAAACTCTATCAAATGCTTACTTTCTCCAAAACGATGTAAAGATTTGTTCCACTGTTCGGTGAAATACGAATGTCGGCATTAAGAAGCTTCCGTTCTTCAAGATATTTCTTAAGCTGAAAATTAATCAGCTTTTGCTGACCTAAGAAAGAAGGGACGTATGTGCAATTGGACGATAGTTTGAGGGAGAGGAGGATTCGCCTTTTTTAGGGACAGGCTGGACAAACGCAGTTTTCCATCCATTCGGGAAAAGACCTGTAGAATAGGACAGTTGGAAAAGCTTACGCAGTGAAAGCCAGCGTCGAAGAACACCTCTTCAGAACAATAGGGGGAATACTATCCGGGCCAGCGGATTTGTGTACGCAAGGTCTTTCAGTTCTCTTTCGACTGCACGAGTGCGAAAGAAGATTCGTCCCATAGAATCATTTACGCTCTCAAGAACAGGAGGACTTATGACACTATCCGGTAGCGTCGAATTAACAGCAAAATGTGCTGCAAGCAAATTGGCTTTATCAATCGAGCTTACATAGGGAGTGCCATTGTGGACGAGCGTTGGAACCGAGGATGACGTGGTGTTTCGTACGTTTTTTTACAAATGACCAGAAATTTTTACTACCTTTGATACATTGTATTTTTTGCCTTAATTTCTGATCATGCAAAAATTTGGTTCTACGAATAGGACCATTACAGGTCTTTCTAGCTTGTTTAAACTTATTCCGGTTTTCCTCAGTCGGGTTGGCTTTATAACAACGGAAACTTACATCTCTGAACCTAATAACCTCTTTACAGCTCGAATCAAACCATGAGTTCTCTTTGGGTTTGATAGATTTCACCCTATTCGGGATAACATTTCTCATTTCAAAAAGAATAAAATTTGTTACCATTTCTGGCCTGGAATCCACGGCACTATCGAGGAAGCATAGTGGCCAGTTAAAGTTCGTGAAGAATTCATTGGGACCGTCCCAGTTGGCTTTCTCATATTGCCAAACGGTTCTCATAGGAGTTTTTTCTTTAACTGGGTTTTTCGACATGATAATTTTGCAGATACTATACAATGGTCTAATGTGCCTAGAGGCGGTAATACACTGATTGTGTATTTATTAGGGTCAGAGGAAAGAAACAAGTCTGGGGTGTTGGCGGATTGACCTGCAACGTCAGGGATTCGAGTTGGCTCATCGAGTTAATTGATTTAACTCAGTAAAGATCTCAAAATACCTTCCTTCCGGTGTTGACTGGCCAGAATAACGAAGCCAATAAGAATTGTGTACATTAAAATTGCCCGCAATGACGATTTCAGTGTGAGGATAATGGGCAACAATTCTTTGAATGGAGTCAGACAGAGCATCAAATTCGTTAAAAGTTGAATTTCTGTCCAGATTTGGACTTCGATATAAAAAACGAATTTATAAAAACGAATTAACAGAAACCTACTCTTAAAACCTGAAACCCATTGTTTTGTTTTGCAAAATTGAAGTGGTGGAATTTTTATTTTTGACAGTTTACAAAAATTCCATAAGCTTTTTTTCCATAAGTAAATCGGGGGAGTAACTATGACCTTCTTAAAACCAAATTATTTCACATAGGAGACGATAAAACCATATACTTTCGGTAGTTGGATGGTTGAAGTAAAATTGCGGAATTTTTGGTTGTATTAGCACCTCGCGGCCTGTTGTCAGTTGCATGAGCAACAAATTTTTGAATTTTTTGGTTTTCACCTGTCAATTACAAAATAAGTGCGGTTCTCGGACTAACTCCATCTTGCCACAACTCGATTGACGCCGCAGGTGCGGTCATACTAATGACATTTTTCTACCTAACTGTCAAATCGACACAAACATATGTACAAATCCACCATCTAATTTGATTGACATTATCGGATTTCAAAAATTTCGCATATGTGATTTCTATGGTATTGTCACGGTTGTCACTTGAAAAAAAATTGCGTGAAAATAAAAATGACCAACCGTACCAAAAAAGAACCAATAATTTTTGTCCGAAACGGTTTTTAACTTCAAATAGGAAGTTATTGTAATCGGTTCGATTTATAGATTAAAAATGACGAAATGTCTCGACGTTTCAAGGTTTCTAGAGTCTAAATAAAAGTTTTTTTAATGAAATATCTGTGCGTGCGTGTGTGCATTCATACGTCCGTACGTTTGCTACTTTTTTCGTACTCCTTAGCTCAAGAACCAGTAGAGATATCGACTTCAAATTAATTTTGTTATACAGATAATAATAATTTTTTTTTATAAAAATCCAACAGTCAGTTTTTTTTCATAAAAAAAATAAATCTACAAAAAATAGTACGTAAATGCTACTAACATTGGTTTTCGACTAAAACGACATGTTAACAGAAATAGATTGTGTCCACTTAGCAGCAGCTGAGCTGTGAGGAAGTAACATTTCTAATGAACGAACTTACTGAAATTTCGAAAACAATATTCATTTAAACCGTTTAATGATAACCTACCTTTTCCCAAAATTTTATCCGTAACTTTTGATCTTGAGCTGTGATGATTTTGAGATGTTGAGCCATCTATCAATAAATTGTGAAATGAATGCATTCAACGTAATCGTGCATTTGTTATGGCGTGCGTTCAATTAAATACATTTATGTACCGTATGTACCAATGAAATGTACTTTAGGCTTGTATTTTATTTTTAAGAATAGAGTCGAGTTTTTTTTCAATTTCTTAAAAAAAGGGACCAAATGGTTGTCTTTGGTTACATCTTTTCATATACAAAGATACTATACCTATGTATATGAAAACTATAGTACTCTGGCTCTCATGAGCAAAATTTTTAAGGGCGACCGGATGCCGAGCCACTGGCGCTAGTATTGAAAGTGGAGACATTTCGGGGGAGCGAGAGAAAAATATTATTTCCATTTCCATAAGCAGCCAGCAGAATAAGAAAGATAATTATTTTTCCACCCAAAATGTCTACACAATTTCCTTCATTCTATTTGAGTCTATCCTTGTATAAGTTTTCATATACAAAGCTTCCATATGAAGGCCGATGAAATTGTTTTTGTTTTTTCTTTATATCATATTTTGTATTGCAGAAGAATATGGGGGTATAGTTATACGTTTCGATATATAGTTATGTATATTTTGGCTGGTAGGTATTTTGCTTTTATTTGGCATTAAGTTTTTCGGCAATATTTGAAGATTAGATTTGTTTGACCTAGGTAGGTTTTTTTTCAGGACGTGGGTTTAATTTCAAATTTAAGATATAAAAGGTATTGGTAGATGTCTTTTATTTATGTTCCAATCCTACTTTTGCTTAAGCTATAATTTATAGTTAATAACAATACACCTTAGAGGGCATAAGCAATATATTAAGGTATGTAGGTTCATATATTATGTTGTTTGCTGTTGTAAGTACCTTTAATACAATTTTGTCAGCTCGTCTTTTTTATGATGTGTGACTTTAAGAAAAATCCAATTGAAAGCTTTTTTTTTAACTTATTACTTATTAGTAAGTAGATATATAGTTTCGTAAATGTAGGGCAGAAGAAGTTATTTTTAACTTTCCATAGGAAGTTCGATTTGTCGAATTAAAAATATTGACATTTCTCGAGGTTTCAAGGTCTTCAGAGTCGAAATAAAATTTCTTAGAAAGATGTCTGTGCGTGCGTGTATACGTCCGTACGTTCTCGAAGTTTTTTTAGTCGTCCATAGCTAAAGACCATGAGAAATATCGACTTCAAATACATGCAAAAAAATTGATGATTGGTAGCAATTCTCGTTACTATATATTTTGAAATTAAAATATTTCATCATATGCAAAATATTGTTGGTAATTTTTAAATTTTTATGAATAGTTCAACTAATAACTTTTTAAATAAAACACGAAAACCTACAAACCTTTTTATGAGAAATCAAATGGCATTAACATTTTTGAAAACAAAATTTTTCAACGTAAATATTTTTAAATAGACTAGGTATAGGATTTTTTTCAATTTGCATCATTACTTCTAAAATTGCCTCTACCTACTACACGAAGAGAAAAACAAAATGTTTCGACCAAATCTTTGCGGCCAAGCTATTGTTCTCTCCCATTCTGTAAACAACCTTTGACACTTAAAGCTTAAAACTGCTTTTTCAACATAACTTATCACGGGTTATCTATAGCAACATACAATTTTTTTTTTCTTAAATTTCTCTTAGAGTTTAATTTTATTTTTAGTACCTATATTTTAAAACAGTAGTAAAACTTTATGTTTATTCCAAATTAATAGAAAAATTACCCCAAATTTAAGAAATTTGCTCTGACAGAAAAAATTGCATTTGCTAAAATTTAGATATCTTACTAGTCATCAAATTTATATGTATGTAGGTAAGTACAATTACAAAGTCTAATATTTCTCTAAAAATAAAGATCCAAACAAAGTTTACGTAAGTTTAAAAATGGGCCAGGGTAGGTTTACTAAAATGAATGAAAGCATTTCCTTACATCCTTCGTAATTTCTATTGTAGATAGATTATAATAAATACCTACATATAGTATAATATCATAAGAATTTAAGTAAAACTGTCTCCAAATTTGTCCTTGAATCACTTTTTTGACCGGAAGTTATAACTACCTATAGGTACTTGATTAACTCAATAATTATTTGTATTAATTTTTAAAACAAAATATTTTAAAAGTTCCTCATCCCATTTCAAAAATTCACTACCATTAAAAAACGTCCAAGCTAAAATTTCCTTAAATTATGCGATAAAAGGTAGGTATGTTTACTATCTTTTTATATGTGTAAAAAATTTAACATGCATCAAAATATTTTATTTCACTATAAGTTGTCAATAATTGTGAAACCAGCTTTTCAATTGCGTTTAGTACCAACAAACTTCTTTATGCTCGATTGGAAAACAAACTGTAAGAATGGTTTAGGCGATCAAATTTAAAAAATAATGATTTATTATTTTTTATTTCATAACAACACAATACCTACATATTTACTTGCCTATAATAGTTCGAGATTCGTTCGGATTCGGCCTAAAATTGTAGGTCCCTTCCAGTCCTGACAACAGTACTCGCACACAGGAATGGTTGAGAGTTGTAAGTCACTAGGCCCTGGTTCACAACGGACTTTTGCGCCACCCAATTTATTTTTATAATAGTTCAAGTTATAATTCCCTAATACAATCTTTGTTTTTTTTGTTCAGTTCAGTTTATTTACTTTTTCTTTAACATTAAATATATAAAATTCAAACATAATAATTAGTTAATTAAATCTTGATTAAAAAAAATAAAAATAGAAAAATTTGTAAATGTACTATATTAGTACAAATTATAAGTGTTTTTCATAATAGAGAACGAAAAAGAAGGTACAATATGTTGTCCTATGACAAGAGTCGAAATTACCAAATAAGTATAACTTAATCATACATTTAATTTGAATAAAAAAGTGTTGTGGGGTATCGTATGAAAAAGAAAATCTAAGATTATTATATTTTTTTTTGCTAAGGGAAATTAAATATGAATATACAAATTTAAACCATAATTCTGATGATGTTATTGACTTCTTCAAAATCAAAGTTAAATAGCCTTTTTTTAATGTTTTTATTGAATAAATGAGCAGAACGAATGCTTCTAATGTTAAAATGTAACGCGTTAAAAAGTCTAGGTGCTACCTAGGTATAGAAGTTCAAAAAGTGATGAGAATTGTGCACTGGAATGACAGAAAGATTTCTATCGTTGCTTCGTAGTGAGTAAGCTGGCGTATTGCGACTTAAGAGATAACCACTTCTCAAGAAAAATTATTTTTAAAACTTTAAAAAAATAAAGATGTTTGAGCGGAAGGATACCAGAGCTGACGAATAACGGAAAGCTATGTTAATTTTTTTTTTCATCCAGATGGTTATTAAAATATGTTTTTGAGAAAATATCAGAGGTTGTAAATTGTTTTTAAATGTACCACCCCAACAAATTATACCGTATTGTATTTTGGATTGAACCAGTCCATAATAGATTGTTTCCATAAGTTTTCTACAACAAGGTTTCCTCAAGTGAAACATAATATAAGTAGTTGATGACAAATATTGTCTAATGCAGAAGTGTGAATTTTCCAGTTTATTTTGCTATCAATAGTTAAACCAAGATATTTGTATTCGAAAACTTGCTCGATACTAAAACACTTAGAAGAACAGTGATTATTTAAAACAAAGCATTAGATGAATAACAAGATACACTACTTAGCGGGATATTTTTGCAGTCAAAACTGTGTTGAACAAGAAACGGTGGATTAGTAAAGGAATAAAATGGTTTAAAAAACATAACTCTTGTTTTTTTCACTAATGACAAGCTTATGGATGCCGAACCAATGTCTGAATAATTCTAAGTCATGGTTTATATCCGAAATCATATCTATCAAATTAAATGGTGGATTTTCACATATGTTTGTGTAAATTCGATAATTACTAGGTGAAATGCTAATATTTTGTAAAACCGCACCGATTGTGGTGTGGCAAGATGGAGATAGCCCGAGCACCGGACTTTTTTTTTCAGAAAGTCTTTAGTCATTACATTAGATGACGAGGCATTTGGCTAGAAATAAATGTGAGCCGGTCAGCCATAACGGCCTTTAATTTGTCTTTTCTCATGCACATACTTCTTCTTAAATAATACTTAAAAATAAATGTAATATATATTTAAAAGCAATTGAAATGAAATTAAAAAATAATTTGGCAAGGTGTTCACGATGCGCTGCCTCTCTTGTTGCTACTTTTCTGGTAGTAGCACCTCTTTATATAAGCTAATCCTGAGATTTGCTCAATTGATTGGGTAAGAATCGTGAAGCTGCATCACGGGTGTTGGTTTGGCGGCTTGGTTTTCTACACGAATTTCATGAAATTTCTGTGGATTGTACAGCTGTTTCTTATTGTTGTTGTGACAATGTCTGCGACATCGTATTTGGATAGTTAAAGATGATGTTTTATGAATTTATTCTGTTGGCACCAAATGCTTCGGACTCCCATAATGAGAGGTAACACAGAGATTGGGAATTGTGGGTACCTCTCTTTTACAGCATCTATAAAGGCGGGTGTGTTGTAAATCGCCATCTTGTTGTTATATTGGGCACTAAGAGAAATTGGGCCTTCCCAGTGCACTCCTACGTCGCCGATGATGAGTTGGTTCCCTTTAAATAGGATCACGTCAGGCTTCTTCAGGAGCCATTGCTGCATCTCTTATGTTTGGTTCGACTTCGAAAGTCCAGTGTCTACGAGCGGCTGCTGTTGTTAATCGTTTAACGATAAAGTTATGTCGCTGTATTCTTTGTGTATGCGATATTGGCCTGCGTTGAAGGATATGGCTGTTGGTCTCACTTCTAACATTGCAGACTTGGCAGTTGCGGGCCTCGGGTGGCATTGATGGTACACCCACGCTTTTTATATAATCATCCCCGGGTTTTTATTGGATTTCCTGAATTTCTCTTTTTGATGTTAGTCCGGGTTTTATTAATTCGTCTATAGCGTTAATTTATGCATCAGCTGGAAGATGACGGCTAACTGTGAGCTGGCACTTTGCAGTTTGTTAATCCAAGCTTTGATTATTACTGGTATATTTTCCAAATACTTGAAAATACCCAGTCCACCGTACCTCACTGGAAGATGATTGGAAGATGCTACTGTGACAGCGTGAGTTAAGGTGAAAAAAACTTCTCACGGCTTTTTTGCTCTTTCTGTTAGCATTCTTTAACACCTTTGACGTGATGTTTGGTTTTTGGAGATGGACAATTTATCTTGGTACGAGGTACTCCTTCAGAATAGACAATTTCTGGTGGGGCTTGAGAGGGGTCCTCGAAATCCTCTTAAGTTGTTCAAGCAGATTGTCAAGGCCAGGTGGACGAAGGCCTACGAAGGAGAAATTATCACCAATATATTTGAATTCACCTCTCGTGTCTATAGGTGGTATTTCTGCATTGTTCACTTTAAACACCGTGTGTGTATCCACGCACACCTTCTTCTTTGCGGGAACGGTCTTTAGGACGAAGGAGGAGCATTTGGCATTATTACTCATGCTCATAGACATGAGGAAATCTGTAGTTTTTTTGAGCTAATTTTTTCTGTCGTCCGGAGTTAGCGCCACCAGAATTAGGTCCTCTGCGTAGACAAGGCAGGTGATTTTGCTGTCATTAATCTTAATGCCGTCGTGATCTGTTATTGATACTGTTGTTCGCGAACGACGCCTCGACTAAGTTGATGTATTTTTTTTGTCGATTTTTGTTCTGCGTAAAGGCCTAGTAATGGCGTTGAGTGGAACTGAGTCAAAAGTGGCTGCCAGATCAAGGGAGATTTACGTCAGTGCCTTGCCTTTAAGACGGTGGTGTTTAATGAGACTCCCAACAGACCATGTGTTGGCGAAGCAGCTATCGATATTCGTAAAGCCTCGCTGGTTTTCTTGTAGATATACGTCGTTCAACCTTTTCGCAATCACGCGGTTGAATATTCTCAAGATAATTAATGATATCGTGATTCGCCTCCAATTTTTGGAGTTTTCCAACTGCGTGGTCGTTTTCGGTATCAACGTTGTGGTGTTCTTTTTTCGTCTGGGAGATTTTCGGCGAGTAGAATGGTGTTGAAAAGTAGAGCGAGTTTCTGGCTAGGATTTTTTTTTCATCCGGCTTTGGAATGCCATCGGGACCGGGGGTATCTGATTTGAGGGAACGTATGTTCACATCGACTTCCTCTTTTCGTGATTGGGTTGGATATTAAGAGAGTCATAGTTATTCTCACCGTATATCCGCGCTTACTTGAATTTCTTTACTTTGCAATTTAGAGCACTAGTGGAAAATGACAGAGAGCAATATTGGCAATTTTTGGTCGCTCATTAACGTCGCAATAACGGTTGCAATGTTATCGTAGACCAACCTCTGTTGCATAAACATTGCCACACTTTGGGCAGGGCCATAAGTCGCTATTTCTGCTGTTACATTCCTGTGGCGTGGCCATTATGGAAATTTCATTTGACAAGTAAGCATTTTTTTTACTAAACCACAGTTTTATACACAAATTAGTTCTGTAACACTCGACTTTTAGTGTGCAGGACCCTCTAGCTTTCGTTGTTTGATGTCTATAGGGTTCTTTAGGGTTAATGTCTGTACTTATAGTGTTTCGGAACCAGTTTGCTACTTTCATAAGGTGTTAGAATACGATTAGTAAGTGCACTTATCTTTCGTAAGGTGTTAGAATACGATAAGTAAGTACACACAACTTTCGTAAGGTGTTAGAACACGATAAGCATATGCAAACACCTTTCGTAAGGTGTTGGAATACGATAAGTAAGTGCACACACCGGATGGTATTTTACCTTTGGCTTGGTATATGAAAACTTTGTATATGAAAACCATAGTACCACAGATAATTCATTCATTATAATAAATAATAATAAATTTAAATTTAGATATCTTACTAGTCATCAAATTTATATGTATGTAGGTAAGTACAATTACAAAGTCTAATATTTCTCTAAAAATAAAGATCCAAACAAAGTTTACGTAAGTTTAAAAATGGGCCAGGGTAGGTTTACTAAAATGAATGAAAGCATTTCCTTACATCCTTTGTAATTTCTATTGTAGATAGATTATAACAAATACTTATATATAGTATAATACCATAAGAATTTAAGTAAAACTGTCTCCAAATTTGTCTTTGAATAACTTTTTTGACCGGAAGTTATAACAACCTATAGGTACTTGATTAACTCAATTATTTGTATTAATTTTTAAAACAAAATATTTTAAAAGTTCCTCATCCCAATTTAAAAATTCACAACCATTAAAAAACGTCCAAGCTAAAATGCCTTAAATTATGCTATAATAGGTTTTTTTTTTTTTTTTTTTTTTATAATAAGCGCACACTCAAGGGGATATATTACCCTTATTATGTAGACACAGTGTGAGCACTAGGAAAGGGAGAGAGGGGTTGAAAGGAGATGTCGGTGTACATTGGTTTTGAATTCCTGAATATTGCAATAGCTGGGAAAGACAGAGTGTGGCAAGGCATTCCACATTCGCATAGTACGGCTAAAGAACGAATCTCTATACTTGACAGTACGACCGAAGATGGGCTCGAGGGTATATTGATGAGCATTCCTAGAAGCGCGAGTATTACGGTTGAACTGTTTAAGGGGAGGAATGCAGCTGGCTATTTCTCTAGAGCATAAACCATTAAAATAACGGTAAAACAGGGTGAGACAAGAAACATTTCGACGATGTTCAAGTGACGTAAATGATCTTATGATGGTAATATCACCAATCAATCTAAATGCTCTACGTTCAATACTATCCAAGAGGCTTAAGTAAGTTGCAGGAGCACCAGCCCAGATATGGGAGTTATACTCAAGCTTTGGACGTATATAAGACTTGTAAATAACAGCCAGATCAGAGGGAGAGAAAAACTTCTTGCATCGCCTTAGAAAACCCAAACATCTTGCGGCATTTTTGGCGACATCGCGTATGTGATCGTTCCACAAAAGGTGGTTGGTGATACACATACCAAGAATATCCAGATGTTCAGTTTCCTCGATGCAAGTGCCATTTATGGATAATGGCAGCGGGGGTATATTTCGCTTTAACGATACAAGACAGCATTGGGTTTTCGAAGCATTAAATTCCACGCGGTTTCTTATTCCCCATTGTACAATGCTGTTTAGGTCGGAATTTAATGAGCTTATCATATTTTGTCGTTGCAGTTCCACATCCGAAGAAGAGGGGTGTGAATCTGAAAACGAATATGAAAAGCTAAGAGTACTATCGTCAGCGAAACAATGTATTGGATTAGATGTTGCAGACAGGAGATCATTAATAAAAATGAGAAAGAGTGTTGGAGATAGAACAGAGCCCTGGGGCACACCAGCATTTATTTTGTGGTTTTCAGACTTGAATCCATCCAATACAACTTGTATTGAACGATTCGAAAGGTAATTACTAATCCAATGAAGGAGGGATTCATGCAAACCGAAAGCACGCATTTTCGATAAGAGAGCCTGATGCCAAACCCTATCAAATGCTTTTGAAATATCAAGTGCAATAATCTTACTTTCTCCAAAGCTATGTAAAGATTTGTTCCACTGTTCGGTGAGATGAACCATGAGATCACCAGTGGACCTATTGCTACGAAAGCCATACTGTCGGTCATTAAGAAGCTTCCGTTCTTCAAGATATTTCTTGAGTTGATAATTAATCAGCGTTTCCATGACCTTGGAAAGAAGGGACGTAAGTGCAATCGGTCGATAATTAGACGGTGAGGAAGATTCGCCTTTTTTGGGAATAGGCTGGACAAATGCGGTTTTCCATCCGCTCGGAACGAGACCTGAGGAGTAGGACAGATGAAAAAGCTTACGCAGTGGTTTTGCCAGCGATGAAGAACACCTCTTCAGAACAATAGCGGGGATACCATCCGGACCAGCAGATTTGTGTATGTTAAGATCTTTTAGGACCCTCGCTACGGTACGAGTGCGAAAAAAGATTTGCCCCATAGAATCACTAAGTCGCTCAAGTACAGGCGGAGTCATAACACTCACTGGCAGAGTTGAATTGGCGGCGAACTGCCTAGCAAAGAGATTTGCTTTCTCTAAGGAGCTAACAAATGGAGTGTCATTCACAACGAGCGTAGGGACCGAGGAAGAGGAAGAATTCCTCATATTTTTTACAAATGACCAAAAATTTTTACTGCCTTTGGGACATTGCAGTATTTTTTGCCGTAATTTTTGGTCATGTAAAAATTTGGTCCGTCGAATATGGGCGTTGCAGGCCTTCCTGGCTTGCTTGAACCTATTCCGGTTTTCCTCAGTTGGATTGGCTTTAAAACAACGGAAACTTACCTTCTTAACCCTAATAACCTCTTTACAGCTCGCATCGAACCATGCGTTTTCCTTAGGTCTGATGCTTTTAACCCTATTCGGGATAAAAGTTCTCATTCCTAAGAGAATCAAACTTGTGATCATATCAGCGCTGGCGTCAACGTCACTATCGAGGAAGCATAGTGACCAGTTAAAGATCCTAAAGTAATTATTGAGACCGTCCCAGTTGGCTTTCTCGTATTGCCAAACGGTTCTCTTAGGAGCTCTTTCTTTAACTGGAGAGTTTTTACACGAGAAATTTGCTGATATGACACAATGGTCAGATGTGCCTAGAGGAGATAGGACACTAATAGTGTACTTACCAGGGTCAGAGGTAAGAAACAAGTCAAGAGTGTTTTCTGCTCGACCTACCACGTCCGATATTCGAGTGGGCTCGTTGACCAGCTGAGTTAGGTGGTTTAACTCAGCGAAGATCTCAGCACACACTCCTTCTGGTGTTGACTGGCCCGAATGTTGAAGCCATGAAGAATTGTGTACATTGAAATCGCCCGTAACAACGATTTCAGTGCGAGGATAGGACGAAACAATTCTTTGGATGGAATCAGACAAAGCATCAAATTCACGAGAAGTTGATACTCTGTCTAGATTTGGGCTTCGATAAAGGAAGCAATAGTGAATGATTTGCTTATTCACGGAAAATTTAAACCACATAAAATTGAAAAAAGAATTTGTGCAGGGACCATATTGTGGCAAAAACTGATAAGCAACATCATTCCTAATGTAAATGGCGAGACCATGGTGGGAAAAGAATAATGGCACCAAGTTATACCCTTGAATAAAGAATTCAGTGGGATCGGAATCCTCACCCACTTGGGTTTCACTTAGTGCCAATACAGCTGGCCTGTTTAAAGCAGTATGGGAGTACACAGAAAGAAAATTCGATCTAAGCCCACGAATATTACAATAATCTACCCTGAAATTTCCAGCCATTGCAAATAAAAGAAACACAAAAAAACCAAAACAGACGAAGACTATAAGAAAAATATTACTGAGTTGAACCAAACATTGCTATTCGATACACGCCACTACTAGTGTTATGCCTTAGTAGTGACAAGAATCGAATCCGGCCCTGTTAATTCAAAACAGTAAAATTTTTGTTGTCAACAATCTGTTATCAACGATGACGTAGTCTGTGTATCAATTGCATTAGTTATAAAACACAATGCAATTTGATACACAAGCTAAGCCATGCGACTGTACGAGAGAAGGGGAAAGTGAAGGATGGTACTCACTGTGCTATCGCTATGTTGAGTTGGCTTAATATGATGATATGTATTATTTTTTTGTTGGTTGTTTGTTGTTTTTGGTTTATTGTAATTGATTTGGTATGGTGTGATTTATTGTTTCTTTTATTTTTGTTGTTTTTTTTGTTTTTATTGTTCATCACTTATAATATTTTTTTTGCAATTTTTTGTTTCGTTTTGTTTTTGATTATTTGTTTTATTAAATTTTGATTTATGTTAACATTAAGTTTAAGGGGAAAACACTTAGACAAATATCACGATTAGGCACAAGACTCGAACAAGACGCGCTTGCGCAACGGACGCACAACACAGGGGGACCTTCCCCAACGAAAGTTCACTGACAACTGAAAGGTAGGTATGTTTACTATCTTTTTATATGTGTACAAAATTTAACATGCTTCAAAATATTTTATTTCGATATACATTGTCAATAATTGTGTAACCAGCTTTTGAATTGCGATTAGTATCAATCAAAAAATTTGTTTATTAAAAAAAACATCGTTCTAAGACTTTGAAGATTTAAACTTCTTTATGCTCGATTTGAAAACAAACTTTAAGAAAGGATTAGGTGATCAAATTTAAAAAAAAATTATTTATTATTATCAACTTATAATTCCCTAATACAATTCTTAAATCATCAAAAATATAAAATCTCAACCAAGAATATGAAATTTCTCCACGTAATCGCAATTCACCTGCTTTTGCCTTATCATCTTTGTATAGAAAGTCTACCGTTTTGCGTATGTAAAAATACAACCAAACCAAAATACAAACACAAAGAAACAAATGTGTATTCCCCTCGCACTCAGACTTTCGTTAGTTCACTATAGTCTTTCTCTATTGCAAATTATAGCATTTATAAGTCTCCCGACTGCAATCGATTTCTCCATTAATCCCTTCGCTAGACGTTCCACAAAAAATATGTAGATGCCGCCCTATTCGACTTCCACCATGAGAGTACTATGGTTTTCATATACAAAGTTTTCATATACCAAGCCAAAGGTAAAATACCATCCGGTGTGTGCACTTACTTATCGTATTCCAGCACCTTACGAAAGGTGTTTGCACATGCTTATCTTGTTCTAACACCTTACGAAAGTTGTGTGTACTTACTTATCGTATTCTAACACCTTACGAAAGATAAGTGCACTTACTAATCATATTCTAACACCTTATGAAAGTAGCAAACTGGTTCCGAAACAATATAAGTACAGACTTTAACCCTAAAGGACCCTATAGACATCAAACAACGAAAGCTAGAGGGTCCTGCACACTAAAAGTCGAGAGTTTTACAAAACTAATTTGTGTATGTTGGTTTTTGAGTAGTTATAATTTTAAAAAGTAGAATCAATGTTAGGGATTTGATTACCAAGGTTCTAGAAGTGTTTACAAATTCTTATATGGTACCATTTAGCATGATTGGCGGAAAATATGACAAATCAAGTTCTTTTTTGGATATCACAAGTCATTTGCATTTGTTTGGGTTAAGAGCCAAACAGTTGTCAGCTGTCCAATTTGAGATTCGCTCGAGATCATGATTGATATCAAAAGCACAGTATTCGATAAGGACTAGTGAACAACTTCTATAGACTTGTATGTCGTCTGCATAAAAGTGCTTTGAAGCGTCGGGAATATGAGAAGCGATTTCGTTTATATACAGCGAGAATAGCAGGGGTGATAAAATAGAACCTTGGGGAACACCGTTAAGTAAAGGTAGGTACTAGGACAGACTATTATTCATATAAATAGCTTGTTTTATGTTGCTAAGATACTAAAAAAGTTATTTTATTGCATCTAAAGATACGTTAAACTCCCAACGAAGCACGGTGTGGATCACCATTTCAAAAGCTTTGGTGAAGAACTTAATACGCTACGCTATCCGTATCCAATTCGGTCCTTATGTCTTCAATGACTTTAAGAAGTGCAGATGCGCAGCTGTGTTGAGCGCGAAAGCCTGACTGAATTGGTATCAAATAATTGTTGCGGGTTGTATAGTCGTTTAGTTGTTTTTGAATAATGCGTTTACAAACTTTAGACAAAAACGGAAGAATGGAAATTGGTCTAAATTCCTCACAAAGTGAGTTTTTCGAAATAGGAATTATTTTACCCATCTTCCATTTCTGGGAAAATTTCCTATTGTAAGAACTGTGTTGATGATAAGGGTAATATAGGGTAAAAGCATTGGCAAAATTTATTTCAAAAATACAGGATTTACTTCATCAACTCCTTCAACAGTGGATTTTATTGACAGAAAACTTTCCTCATCATCTACATTGCTCACTCCTGAAAAAGTAAATGCAGGGTCTATCAAAGGTAATGTTGAATCAGTGGATAGTTGAGTTGAAATTACATAGTTTGGAGTAGATACAAATTTACGAGCAAGTTCGTTTTTATCAATATTATTTAGTGTGTTTTGTCGTTGTTTCCCAATTCCAAGCTTTCGAAGATTTTCCCAGAGTTTTCGACCATCACCAATAACGTTTAGACGGCTAGAGAAATTAGCATTTCTAATTTTTAGGACAACTTTATTACGTAGGGTCTTATAAGCTCTCTGAAGTTCATCCACCCGGAAAACTATCCAGTAAAAGTCAAAAATTGTGTTTTATTGCAATTATAAATAATTTGTGAAAACTATCACGAAAAACATTGGTGCCGAAACCCGGGAACATTAAGATATTCCCAACATAATATTCATTACAGTAACAAATTTTAAAGTTAATTTATTAAAATCAATACATAAAAGTTTCAACAAATTGATTCTGGCGATCAATCATAATTTGCCCTACGGATTGCATGGACAAATATTGTGGGAAATTCTTTTAAGTGTTTAACTTATCAACTGATATTTGCAGTGCATGAATTCGAGAGGAAGAAAAAGTCTCTGAGTCGAACATATATATGCACAGAGGAATCTTTGTTCTTTAGCTTCTTGATGCAGTGACAAACAAATTTAGAAAGGTTGCAACCGCAATCTCCTACTTGGAACAGTCATCCAACATTCCATCAAACCAACATTTCAGCAAACCAACGAAGAAAAGAGAGTCTTGATCGATTGCTGCAGTGTAAAATCATCACTGAAACCGCAGAAAGAGCCCCAACCTGTGTGTTGCCGTGTGGAATGTATCAAGGATTGTCCGAAACATAGAGTTAATAGGGACTACAGTAAGCTTGTTATATGTTTATTAATTCTGATTAAACTTGTTTAGAAATTTTTTCTATGTTGATGATACAAATTTGTTGCAAAAAAGAAAGTTGTTCGTTGTTGCCAAGCAAAGTTGTTGCCAAATACGTTGTTGCTTAACAAAGTTGTTGCCATAGAAATGTATAAACTTGCTGCTGGAAGAACTAGTGTGGTAAAATGAAATTATTTTAAACATTGTTGCGAGATAAGTTGAGAAGTCAACACTATTCATCATTTATGTTGATAGGAAAGGTAAACAAACAGACATTTTAGTTGTTGTGGGTTATTTATCATATATTTCACGCAAAATAAACTTGGTTGTATCTTATTTGGATGCATTAAGTTGTTGTTGAGAAGAAATTGGAATCTATCTTAAAAGGTGACTGACTGTGCAGATTTGTTGATGCTAAATATTTTTCCATGATTGGCATTAGATAGTACCGATGGCTGAAGAAAAGCAAAATAAAAATGAGGTGTCGGAAGGTGAAAATGGCGTATTGATGACTTTGGCTGAATTGAAAAGATTTCGTGCGTCATCAAAGGGAAATTTAAGTCGAAAGAAGAACATCATTATGCAGAAGGGAAGCACCCTCTCAGAACCCGAGCTTAAATGTCGTTTAGGGATTCTTGAATCGTTTTTTAAGCAAATGTTAAATGTTTAATCGTCCATTGAAAGATTTAATAACCCTGATGAAGAAAAGCCTAATGAGAATTTTCGAGAAGAGGTAGAAGATATTTACGTTTGCGCGAAAAGAAAGATAATGACACTTTTATCGGATTTAAGATGCAATACAATTGCTGCTAATCATTTAAATGCAAGTTATTTTCCAGAACAGCCTCGTCCTCGGTCAAAGCAAGAACCTCTAAAACTACCTACGTTTTCCGGTAAATTTTCATAGTTTTCAAATTTTATAGAATTATTTACGAATTTGGTTCATAAAGATGAAAGCCTTGATAACCTACAAAAGCTTAATTACTTGCTGAGATATCTATCTGGATCAGCACTGGATTCTGTAAGAGATTTTAATGTTGTGAGCACAAACTATCAGGAAGCATTAGATAGATTAAAATATCGATTTGATAATAAGACTCTTATATTTCAAGAGCACATTAGCAGTCTACTAGAGTTTCCAAAACTGTCTAAAATATCTGCTTCTTTATTACGGCATTTGAAAGACAGTTTTAATACCCATTTTAGTGCATGCTTGCAATAGGAGATTACAAAGATATAGCTAATTAGATTTTAGTCTCGTTAGCTATGGATCCAGTTAATGAGGATACTCAATCGAAATGGCAATATAATATGGACTACAATAAGCTTCCAACGTAGAAAGAATCTAGCAAAGTTTTGGATCGTCGTTGTAAAAGCTTAGAAGCAAAAGAAGTCAGGATTCATAAACCAGGTAGTTTAGCTAAGGGTCAGTTAAATCTTGTCATTCAAGTTCGAAAGATAGTGGGAGGAAGCAGTTTAGGAAATTCAAAAGCAAAAAACGTTAGCTGCGGATCGCATGAAATGTGAATATTGCCAGTCTTTGGAGCACTTAACTGATTCTTGTCCAGATTATCTAAGCTTGACAGTGGAAAGGAGGTTTCTGGAAGCTAAAAAACGGATCCTTTGTCAGTATTTGCTCGTTGCCTCATCATAAGCTACTTCACAGATTCACAGTCAACAATGCGAATAACAATTTAGTCCATGGCACGTTTAGCTCAGCTGCCTTAGTAGGTAGGTCATCTAACCAGACAGTTCTTGCCACAGCGGTTGTTTTAATTAAAGATTATAATAGAAAATTTTAACCTGTGCGTGTTTTGTTAGATTCCGCCTCGCAATTAAATTTCATTACCGAGAGTATGGTTCAAAGACTTAGATTGACAAAATTCAATTCAAATATACAAACAATTGGCATAGGTAACGAAGTTACAAATGTTCAGTACACCACAAATTCAATTTGTAGATCTAGGGTAGCAGAATTTGAGACCGAATTAGAGCTCCTTCAGCTTAGTAAATCCTTTTAGGTAGATGATTGGAAAATTCCCAAAAATATTATCAAATCTGATCCAAACTTCAATTAAGCAGCTAAGGTTGACATGTTGATAAGAGCAGATCATTTCTTTGAATTGCCATCTATTGGGCAAATCAAGGTGGAAGAGAAGCTTACTCTTCAAAAGACGCTTTTTGGATGGGTTGTATCAGGCTCATATAATTAATCTGACGTGTCAACAAGGACAGTTTGTCTGGTAGAAAGGGAACAGCAGTCAAAAGACGAACGTCGTCATGAACTTGTTGAAAAGTTTTGGGAAATAGAAAACTATCCTTTAACTTCTGAGCGGCTAAAACCTGAAGAGGAAAAATGCGAAGAACATTTTAAAAATACGACAGCCTAAAATGATAGAGATAGATATGTTGTGAGTTTTCCGTTTAAAGTTTTCAGTTGTCAGTGAAAGCTCGAGTGGGGAGGTTCATGTCTACCCGTCATGTTCTTCGTTTTTTCCATTAATTGTTGTCTTGTATCCCGTCCCCGTCACAGTCTAGTTATTTTAATTTATTTAAAACAAAAAAAAACTCAAATAGAACCAAAACAAAACAAAAAAGAATAGTGATACAAAAATATAATAAATGAAACTAAGATAACAGAAAATAATAATGATACAAAAAAACAGTGAAAAACAACAGCATAAAAAAAGCAACACAAAGGGAAAAAGCCAACAATAATACAATACAATTTTTTTTGTACAGTTGAGTGCCTCAGCAGGTGCATGCATTGGGCTAAGCTTTTTGAAAGCTAGCTCAATGGTGTGTATGTGTTGGTTCATTCAATAACACATGGATTGTAGATTACTGTTTTGATTGTCAGGGTCCGGACCAATTCAACGTCACTACTGAAGGCATAACACTAGTAATGAGGTTGTATTGTAAAGACCTTTAAATAATCTTATACAGTGATATACTTAGAAGTTCGTTTGTTTTGATTTTAAGATTTTTTTTTTATGTTGCAATGACTTGTAATTTTGAAGTAGATTATAGTAATGTTCGTGGGCTGAGATCAAATTTTTTGTCTGTATACATCCACATTAATTCTAACAGACCAGCTGTTTTGGCATTGAGTGAAACCCAAGTAGGTGAAGATTCCTATCCTGCTGAATTTTTTGTTCATGGGTATTGCTTAGTAACATTATTCTCCTCACACAATAGTCTCGCCATATATATTAGGAATGATGTTGCATATCAACTTTTACCACATTGTACCAACTCCCTTTTTAATTTCATGTGGTTAAAACTTTCCGTGAATAAGCACATCATTTACTATTGTTTTCTTTATCGGAGTCCAAAAATGGACAGAGTTTCAACTTCTCAGGAATTTGATGCTCTGTGTTCGATAGCTCGATGAAGCAAAGCTAAAGTGTGCTTCAAGAGAAGCAATTCCAAAGAAAAGAAATAGAAACAAATATAATGTCTGAGAAATATTTATTAAAAATTAGAGTTTATTTTATAAAGTGTTACTTGCCTGGTTGACGGTAAAATCTCAAGTGAAGTTAAAGAAAGAAAAATGAAGAGGAATGGAAAATTGGATGAAAGGTCAGGTGAATGGATCGTAATTGGAACATAAAACTTGTGGGAGTTTTGAAGAAAGTAATAGATGCTAGGTGATGCCAAATTTAAAGTAAATTAAGGTAAATTTAATATTGAACACTCTGTCTGACTTCATACAAAGAATTGTCTCCCTGTATCCTCACTCTGAAATCGTTATTACGGGGGATTTCAATGTTCACAATTCTTCGTGGCTTCGTGGCTGCAATGTCCCAAAGGCAGTAAGAATTTTTGGTCTTTGTAAAAAACATGAGGAATTCTTCCTCTTCCTCGGTTTCTACCCTTGTTGTCAACGACACTCCTTTAGTTAGCTCTATTGATAAAGCCAACTTATTTGCAAGGCAGTTCGCCGAAAATTCCACCTTACCAGGTAGTGTCATGACCCCTCCAGTTCTTGAACGCGTAAATGATTCTATGGGACCAATCTTTTTTCGTACTCGAACTGTGGCGAGAGTTCTTAAAGATCTCAACATTCATAAATCCGCTGGCCCAGATGGTATCCCCGCTATTATTCTGAAGAGGTGTTCTTTCACGCTAGCAAAACCACGGCGTAAGCTTTTCCATCTATCCTATTCTTCTGGGCTCGTTCCAAGTAGTTGGAAAACTGCATCTGTTCAGCCAATCCCAAAAAAAGGCGAATCTTCTTCTCCCACAAGTTACCGACCGATAGCACTAACATCCCTTCTTTCTAAGGTCATGGAAACGGTGATTAATTATCAGCTTAAGAAATATCTTGAGGAACGGAAGCTTCTTAATGACAGTCAATACGGCTTTCGTAGCAATAGGTCCACTGGTGATCTTATGGTTCATCGCACCGAACAGTAGAACATATCTTTACATCGTTTTGGAGAAAGTAAGAATATTGCACTTGATATTTCAAAGGCATTTGATAAAGTCTGGCATCTTGCTCTCTTATCGAAAATGCGTGCTTTCGGTATCGACGAATCTCTTCTTCGTTGGATTAGAAATTTTCTTTTGAACCGTTCAATAAAAGTTGTTTTGGACGGATTCAAGTCTAAAACTCATAAAATAAATGCGGGTGTGCCCCAGGGCTCCGTTTTGTCTCCGACCCTCTTCCTCATTTGTATAAATGATCTCCTGTCTGCTTCTAATCCAAAACATTGTTTCGCTGATAATAGCACTCTTAGCTTTTCATATTCATTTCCAGACTCACCCTCCTCTTCGGATGTAGAACTGCAACGGCAAAATATGATTAGCTCATTAAATTCTGACCTACACAGCATTGTACAATGGGGAATAAAAAATCGTGTGGAATTTAATGCTTCGTAAACTCAATGCTGTCTTGCATCGTTAAAGCGAGATCAACCCTCTTTGCCACTATCTATGAGTGGCACTTGCATCAACGAAACGGAAAATCTTGATATCCTCGGAATATGCATCAGCAACCACCTTTTGTGGAGCGATTACATACGCGATGTTGCCAAAAATGCCTCAAGATGTCTAGGTTTTTTGAGACGTTGCGAGAAATTTTTCTCTCCGTCTGATCTGGCTACAATCTACAAAGCCTATATACGTCCGAAACTTGAATATAACTCTCATCTCTGGGCTGGTGCTCCAGTAACTTATTTAAGCCTCATGGACAATATTCAAAAAAAAAAACTTTTAAAATGATTGGTGACATTAACATCATCAACTCGTTTACATCACTCGAACATCGACGCAAGGTTTCTTGCCTCACCGGCCAGTTGCATTCCTCCCCTTTAACAATTTAACCGTTATATACGCGCTTCTAGGAATGCCCATCAGTTTACCCTTGAGTCCAACTTCAGCCGTACTATGAAGTACAGAGATTCTTTTTTTAGCCGTGCTACGCGAATGTGGAACGCCTTGCCACGCTCTATCTTTCCCTGTCATTGCAATGTTCAGAAATGTAAAACAAATGTGCACCGACACCATCTATCCAACCCTTCCCTCTATTCCTAATGCTCACACTGTGTCTTTGGCATATTAAAGGTATAAAAAACCCTTTTAGTGTTTTCTAAAAAAAAATCCATCGTTGATAGGAGAATCCTTTGAAATAGCAAAGAATAGATTCATGTCTTTAGAAAGGATGCTTGGAAGGAACATCGTTGTGAAAGATCAATACGTGGAATTTTTGAAAGAGTATGAGGATCTAGAACATTATGATGAAGGTCAATTTCTTTGAAGCTAAGAATATGAAATACTTTTGGCCTCATCAATACGTTCCTAGACCGGACTCAACAACGACAAAAGTGGTTTTTGATTGTAGTACTAAAACTTCATCCGGTAAATCATAACTCAATTATTTCACGTTTTTGTTGCTCCATATTCGCACTAACAGCTGACATATCTAAAATGTACCGACAGATAGTAATGTATTAAAACGACCGTAAATACCAATGTTTTATCTGGAGAGCTCAGCGTACAGATTCGTTAAAAGTGTACCAGTTAAATACAGTAACCTATGGAACAACTTCTGTGCCTTATTTAGCTACTCGTAGTTTAAAAACCTTGTCAGAAGAAGGTGCAACTATGTTTCCATTAGGCTCTAAGGTATGAATAAGGATTTTCGTATGGACGACTTAATTAGTGGAGGAGATTTGCCAGAGGAAGTTTTTAGTATATATGATGAAGTTAGAACCCTTTTGTATAATGTAGGCCCTGAGCTTCGAAAGTGGTGCTCGAATGAAAAAAAACTTTGTTGGATACCGCATCAGAAATAGACCAAGAAAAGCCACTTAGAATAATTGATGCAGATATTATAAAAACCCTAGGAATCAAATGGTATCCATCCTCAGATGACCTGCAGTACGTGGTTCCAGAAATTAAGTTAAATCAGAAAATTACGAACCAAATTACTCTCTCCAAATTGTCGACTCTATTTGACTCATTGTTATTAAGGGCAAAATTTAAAAAAAAAATGATTGGGATGAATCCAAGAAAAATACAAATTCATGGATTTTCGGATGCATCTATGCGTGCATATGGTTGTTGTGTTTATTTAAGGACTATTGATGAAAATGAAGTTGTTTCTTGTCACTTGATAACTGCAAAGTCTAGAGTAGGTCCCATAAAAACACACAGTTTACCAAGGTTGGAGTTATGTGCAGCAGAAATACTTGCATCGATTATTTTAAAGATTCTTCTTTATCTATGGACTGATTCTTTGTTTTATGTTGGCTTTCAGCACATTAGAGTATCAAAGATACAAACAAATTTACCGATGGCTACTTGGCAGTATATTAATACAAAACAAAACCCCGTAGATATTGTATCTCGGGGTGCCTATGCAAGTGAATTGATGGAGAGCATTTGGTTTTCGGGTCAAGAATTCCTCAAATCTTCAGAAGAAGTGTGGCCTAAACAAAAAGATTTGTCCATGATCGGAAAAGATACTCCTGGAATACGGAGATGTAACGCAGTTCTTTTAATAAAAATTATAGATGATCGCTTTGAAAATTATTACTTGCGTTTTAGAAGCATTGACAAAATATGTCGAATATTTGCTCTGATACTACGCTGGATCATCATGGTTCGCAAGAAGATGAAAACTATATAACTCTCCTTTCAGAGCCGATGAGATGGATAATGTGTTATTAAGGATTATTTATAATATTTAACAGAAGAACTTCCAGGAGGAAATTCAAAAATCAAAGAAAGAAGATATGATTAGCCCTACGAGTCCCGATAAAAATCTTAATCCTTTCCTTGACGGTGACTCATTTAAACTCCTTCGATTGGGTGGGCGTTTGCAGAATACGCTGCATATTATCAACGCCAACAACACCATGAACCAAAAAACTGAAATGGAAGAGATAAGCCCTCAATACAAACACTTATTAGAGAGTACGAGAGTAAAAACTTCTAACAATAATATGATCTTTTAAAATTAATTTTTCTATGCCTGTTACTTGTAAGTTAAACTTTGTGTTGTTATGTCTAACTTTTAATTTTTGTAAAAATTGTTGTGAATTAAATGATTTTATTTTTAAGTGCAATATTCATGTAACAAGTGTAAGTTTACATAGTTTTTAATGTTATCAAACTGTAATCAATTTATTAATGCAAATATAGATTAATTGCCACTTCTGATGATGTTCATAGTCATGAACGAAACGTCGTGACAACATAAATAATGTTTTTTCACTGACCTAAAGCCCGTCGAAAATCGTATAGTTAATTTATTTAATTTAAATACAATAAGTGATAACGACAAAAATACTTATTTTATTGGAATCATGGGAAAGTGTATATACGAGCTGTTAGCGAAGCTTTCTTATCCAGCTAATCCAAGTGAAAAAAACATTCGCCGAAAATATTGCCCTGCTTCGCAATCATTTTGCGGCTAAGCCCAACAATAGAGCAGAACGGTTTAGATTTCATCATATTGTCCAAAAACATTGTGAATCTATAAGGGAGTACGTGGTTAGACTCAAAGCCGCTTTTCAGGAGTGTACCACCGAAGCAAAGGATAAACAAACTCCAGATGTTAATTTTGGAGTTTACTAGTTGAAAATTTTAGACGATCAATTGTCCGATCGTTTTATAGTAGGTCTCAAACATGAAAAAATTCAGCAGTCGCTTCTAGAGCATGACAATTTAACTTTTGAGCAGTACTGCGATAAGCCCTTGCCCATAGAGGCGTCCGAGGAAGCTGCGTCATCAGTATAAGCACCTGTCACAACAAATGCTGTCTACAGGTCTAAAAAACCAAACCAGAACAAAAGTCCACCGTCATCAAAACAATCATCGTCATCGGGTAATTTTCCGTCACACAATTCATGGAGCTGCAACGTCCATAATGAACGAATATATAATTTCAAAAAAATATGAAAAACAAAAATGTTAGATAGTTAGATTTTCTGCTGTGGTTGTTCTAGTTTTAAGTAGTTTATAGGTAGAAAAGGTAGTTTAAGTTAGCTTTAAGTTTTATATTAAGGACCTTATTTTAAATTGTTTTTAAGTAAAAATAAAAAAGGATCTTGATATTAGTTTTTTTTCAAAATTTTCTAATAAATACAGAAATAAATAAAATGTAAATTGAAGTAAAACAGATCTTAGGGCCAAAAAGCATTAGTAGTTAGTGTTATAGTTTAACTTAGAGTGCCCGTATGGGACCATTAAGTTAGTTGTAAGTTATGGATAACTAGGCTAGTCTTATGAATTTTTGTCTTAATATAGTCTTAAAAGAAGATGCAGTACCAATATTCCATTCAGCATATAGTGTTCCTTTTAAACTTAGAGACAAAAAAGCAACTGAAATAGATTAGTGAAGGAATTTTAGTCAAAGTCTCTGTCAGTCGTTGGGCTAGTCCCATTGTCATTGTGCCAAAAAAGGATGGCGCAATTCGAATTTGTGTGAACTGAAAAATCAAATTAAATAAATGCATATACACTATGCACCATCCGTTTCCAAAGATCCGGGAAATGTATGCCGAGCTATCTGGTTGTTTTTACTTCTGTGTGATTGATTTGACAGGAGCATACCTGCAGGTGAAAGTCAGTGACTCTTCTAGAGAATTATTAGTCATCAACACCTTTTTAGGTCTATTTGCATACACTCGTCTTGTACTTGGCATAAGTAGTGCGCCAGGCATTTTCTAGTCAATTATGGACAGGATCTTGCTGGGTTTAAAAAGAGTAAAGTGCTAAGTCGATGACATTTTGATCGGTGCGTCCTCAGTTGATGAATGCAAGGAAACCTTTTTTGAAGTTTTTCGCAGGCTTTCATTGCATAATTTCCGCATTAATTTGCAAAAATGCAAATTCCTGGAACCGTCTGTAAATTTTTTAGGGCACAACATTTCTGGAGAAAGGTTAAGACCGAACCACGAAAAGGTAAAAGCCATTCTTGAAGCACCTGCCCCAACTAACATCCAACAGTTAGAGTCTTTTATGAATTAAATGAATTGAGTGGCATTTATTCAATTTAGGTGAACTTAAATTAAATTACTTATACTTACAGTTAAATAGTTAGAACAGTTAGTTAACTTTACTTAATATAACATGTAATTACATTTTAAAGCCAAAATAAGTTTAAAAAAATTAAAGCATTTTGGTTTTATTCTAATTTTAAAATGGATTACATATGCAATCCACGCGACGACTGGTGTAACATTTTGGTGCGTGACGACTGTAGGGTTAATTTTTCCACGGATAGTTATAATATAAATTGTCTCAAGCGTAAGGGTACGAAATTCGAATGGTCGGTCGATTGCAAGAGCGCATTCAAAAAATGCACATGTCGTGCAGGGGGTAGAAAAGCCAGTGTTTTTCGCATCATGCACGTTGAGTGCATCCGAGCGCAACTGTTCTCAGTTGCATAGAGAAGGTCTCGCAGTGATTTTCGTGATTTCATACGTACATCTACGGCCACACATTTGTTTTGTTTTCTGACAATTTGGTCATTAAGGAAATTTTTAGTCCCAGTAAACATAATTCTGCGTCGGCGTCAGCCAGGCTACAACGTTGGGCAATAATTTTGTCTCAATACCAATACAAAATGATACAAAAAATTATTGAAAAAATTCTAAGTCTGTTTCACACACAAATATTAATGGACAAAATTAAATTTTTTCTCAATACGTAGAAGTGATCGAATAATCGAAAAATCGACGAGGAACATGGATATTTATATTTTTCCATCCATTTCTAATCAATGGTGTTCAAAAAGAACTATATGGACCCAAGATGTTCTTGGTTACTATACGAGAATGATACGAAGGTATATGGCTCGCTTCATGGTACACCTGTATGTTATCGTGAAACTAACTTCAGGTTGTTCTCTTCGGAGGACGTGCCAAGATTTAAAAAGTTTAAAATTTTTCTTTTATTTCTACATGGCGTTAAATTAAAAAATTTAAAGATGATATATTTCTATGTATTATCTATATCGAACTACGACTCATAAAAAGGACTCCCTTGAAGCCCCACCAGAAGTTGATCTTACTCCGCAACTATCTAGTCCCACTCTATATACCAGCCCTCTAAAAGCCGACCATCAGTAGGAAGACCCTTAAACAGATGGACATCAAAATAAGAGCTTTCGTCTGATTAATATTACATCTACCTGCTCATTGCTCTAATCACATACTCTATGCTCCAGTCTCAAAAGAGGACCTCGGGCTGTTCGAATTCCGCAGAAGGATCCCTGGGACGAAAAAATATCCGATATAGTAACCATCGGCCAAAGTTGGAAACAGAGAATACGTGGTATGATACTGGCCGACAAAGCCACCAAAGCTGCTTGTATAGTATATCAGCCCGAAAACAAGAAATTTCTCATTCCGGCAACGGAATACATCAAGTATCAAACCACTATGTATATCTGTTGAGCAGTTTATAATTATGACTTCTTTTTACACTCATCATTATTTTCTAAACTGTTATACTTACTTGTACCTTTTAAATATTCACTTATTTTAATAAAGCTTTTTTAGTCATTGTAAAGCACTCGCAGCGGTTGGTCGTTATTATTAACTTGGTAATTCTTTTCGGTTGATTGTACAACAGGTTATGGGCCCAGATCCATATAAGTAAGAATAAAAGTTAAATAACAGTTCTTAAAATTGCGTTATAATTTAATTCAACTAATCTCGCACGGAGAATTTCAAAAGGTAAATTTAAGCCCTATTGATAAATTGATCTGATAAATATAGTGCAGGGAGATTAGGGGATGCTTTACAAAATGGCTGACAATGAATATAGAATTGAGAAGTTGGCTGGCCAGGAGCAGTGGAGTCTATGGAAGTTCCAAGTTAAGATTCTGCAAAACGCCAGTGACTTGCTCAAATCTACAGGAAGTATTCACATGCTTCAACAAAAAATGTTCATGTTTGCAATGGATCCTGCATATAACGTGGTGACTCATATATCTAAGTTGCAGTCCGTCGTGCAACAGTTGGCAGATGTTGGCCAATCTATCTCTAAGTCCATGGTTGTCACAAAAATATTGCTGACCTTACCTGAAAAGTACGCACATTTTTATAGTGGCTGGGAATCTACGGAGAAGGCTAATCAGACTTTAGAAAATTTAACCTCTAGGCTAGTTATGGAGGAGGTTATGTTACAGTCACATCAGTTAGGCATTAGCTTAGATTCTAGTAATGCGTTATTGGCCAGAAAGTCTCAAAACAAAAATGAGAAAAGGCAGGGAAGATTGCACCAAAAGTCGAAGCCAGGTTGATGTTTTCTGTGTAAGAAAAGTGGACATTGGAAACGTGAATGTCCAGAAGCAACATCTAAGGGAAATCCCAATCTCAAACGTGGACAGGATTTTATTTGTGAGGCGAAGGTGGCGGGTCAGATTAAAAAACGAGATGAGTGGCTGTTAGATTCAGGGACAAGCGATCATATGACCAATAGAAGAGAGTGGCTTATTGGTTACATTGAATTTAAGACACCTTTGATCGTTCGCGTAGGTAATGGAGCAACGATCAGCGCAATTGGAAAAGGTAGCATCAATGTTCTTTGTTTTGTCAATAATATGCGGAAACAAAACCACATGGTCGAGGTGCTATATGTGCCAAAAATGCATGTGAATCTATTCTCTTTAAACACAGCTTTAGATAAGGGGTTATGTTTTACCTCTGATGATTCGAAATGTCAGATATTAACAACAGTGGGAGTACGGGAATGAAAGCTTTTTAAACTTTTGATTAAAGTTGAATCGCATGATGTTGATGACTTTACAGCTAATGTAGCAAAAAATAAGAATGATCCGTTACAATTTTGGCATGAAAAGCTTGCCCATCAGAACATCACTTAAGTGCGTTATATTTTAAGAGATCTTCAAATACCGTTTGACGACAAAACAGAAATCTTTTGGAAGGCTGTATGTACGGCAAGGAGCACCAAAAATCTTTTAAAAGCAGCCAAAGCAAAACAACAAAAATTTTAGAGCTTGTCAGCGTAGATGTTTGTGGTCCCATTCAAGAGCAGTCTATTGGATGCTCACGATATTTTCTTTTATTCAAAGATAGTTTTTCACACTTTAGAAAGGTCTACTTCATGAAAGAAAAATCTGAGGTGTCAAAATTTCTTCGAATTTATTTGCAAGAAGTTGAAATTGAGATATGCAATCGTGTTAAAATGTTGAGGAGTGATAATGGGCTTGAGTTTATGAACAAAGATGTTCACAATTTATTAATTTCAAAGTGCATTAAACGTCATATGACCGTTTCTTATAATTAGGAACAAAATGGTTCCGCGGAGAGGGAGATGCGGACAATCATGGAAGCCGCTAGGTCTATGATTCACTCCAAGAATCTTGGTCATAAATTCTGGGCTGAAGCAGTGAATACTGCTGTTCATATTTTGAACAGGATAGGTACAAGTAGTGTACAAGGGAAAACTCCATTCGAGCTGTGGTTTAATACAAACCCCAATATTAAATATTTTCAAGTTTTTGGTATGGAAGTTTTTGTACACATACCTGATCAAAAGAGTCGTAAGCTTGACGAAAAATCAAAAAAGGATACTTTGTTGGTTATCAGGAAGGTGTGAAGGGATTTAGGGTTTATATTCCGGATACAAATAAAATTGAAATTTCATGCAATTTCGTTTTCAAGAATTATCCTTCTGATAAGAATACTTCAGTTATAAATCAAAATATAGTTTCCTTTAAACTAACTGATGTAGATTCAAATGAAGAACCTGACGAAACCACGTTAAAAGTATGCGATGGTGATGATGATGGGCTAACTTGCGATGGTTTGGAACCGAGTTGTGGAGTAGATGTTGAAGCTAACGATGCTGATGATGATGATGATGATGAGGAAGATGATGATAGTAAAGATTACTCAGATGCTTTGGATCCATCCTATGAACCATCAGAATCTGAAGAATCTCCAGTGGTCTCATCTCTACATCAATTGGTCTCAGAGACAGACTAAGAAGCAAGAAGCGGGCAGCAAAGAAGAGTGAACAGGGTAACATGAATTTTACTGTTACAAAAAGCTTAGCATTGCTTGCTGAAGCTGATACCCCTTTTAGCTACGAAGACGCTTTGTCTTGTCCTGATTTAAGTAAGTGGAAAGCAGCTATGGATGAAGAAATTTCTTCCCTAGAGAAAAATTCTACGTAGAAGCTCGTGAAGCTACCTGAAAAACGAAAGTTGGTAGATACGAAGTGGGTCTTTCAGAAAAAGTGTGCCACAGCTAATGAAGATGTCCGATTTAAAGCAAGGCTCGTTGCTCGTGGGTTTAGTCAGCAATATGGGATTGATTACTTGGAAACTTTTAGTCCTGTAGCCAAATTTTCTTTAGTAAGGGTTTTATTAAGCATCACAGCAGCAGAGAATTTACATATCAGGCAATTTGACGTAGGGGATATGATGACAGAAGTGGGCGAGAATGTAAACTTCAAAAAAGTCTATATGGACTAAAGCAATCGTCCCGTTGCTCTAATCAGACTTTTACGAAATTGTTACGAGACTTTGGTTTAAAACAAACTAATGCTGATTCTTCTTGTGTTTTCTCAAGGCATAAGAACGATAAGAAGATCATTCTAGCAATTTACATCGATGATGGTATAATAGCAGCAGCAGACAAGAAAGATATAATCAGGCTCAGGAAATAAAAGTTTTTCCAGCTAAACATTTTCTGGGTCTGGAAATAAGAAGATTCAGTGATGGTTCTATTCATCTCAGTCAGTCAATGTTTGCCGAAAGGATCGTACATAAATTCAACATGACGGATGCGTCTGTGTTGTCAACTCCTGCTGATCCCTCAATCAAAGGAGCAGAAATGACGGATTGGAACGAAGAGATCAAGTTTCTATATCGCAAGGCTGTTGGAAGCTTGATGTACTTGATGGTAGCGACACGTCCTGATTTGGCTTTCGCCGTTGGCTGTGTGAGCCGTTATCTAGAGAAACCATCAACCATTCATGTCAACATGGTAAAGCGTATTCTAAGATACGTCAAGGGGACAATAAATTATGGTATATTTTTTTAATCAAACCTAAATTTTACTTTGAATTGTTATAGTGACGCAGACTTTGCTGGAGACGTTAATATTCCGCGCTCCACAAGTGGGTTCGTCTTTCTATTGGGCTCAAGTTGCATCACATGGGCATCTCAAAGGCAGAAGTGTGTCTCCCTTTCTACAACCGAGTGGGAGTATGTCGCAGCGTCCGAAGCGGTTAAGGAGCTTGTCTGGTTAAAACAACTTGTGTAAGATTTACTGCCAATGAAAAATATTCGAATTATGCTATATCTCGACAACCAAGGGGCTATTCGTTTAATCAAAAACCCCGAATTTCATAAGAGGACGAAACATATAGATGTACGATTCCATTTCATTCGAGAAAAGTTTTCTTGTGGTATGTTTGAATTGGAATACGTTCATACCAGCAAACAAATAAGCGACATATTTACTAAGCCATTAAATAAAGAAAGTTTATATCGACTTAGATATTTGATGAATATAACTAACTTAAAAGAAAATGAACTAACGTAAATTTATTGGTATTTATAAATTAATTTGCTTATTAATTTTTTTTAAATTTATGGTAGATTACTTAACTTCCATTTTGTATTTAATTTGTTTTTTAGTTTTTTTAATGAAACAATTGATATTTTTTTAACAATCCTTATTATTTTCTAAACTGTTATACTTAATTGTACCTTTTGAATATTCACTTATTTTTATAAACCTTTCTTAGTCATTGTAAAGCATTCGCAGCGGTTGGTCGTTATTATTAACTTGGTAATTCTTTTCGGTTAACTGCATAACAATATCATTCATCTATAGTCCACCACTGTATTTATCTGGCGAAGACTATATAAAGGTAATACTACTCAGATACAACCTCCTCCCAACTAGAGAAATTCCATCCAATCCACCATCTGAACGTCGCTGCCGAGGTCATTGTGAAAGAGTGGAAACTCTATGTCACGTACTACAGGCGCGTGTCCAGCCTCACATTTGGAACGAATAACCAGACAAACTACGTACAGAAACGAATCCTGACTGCTGCGAGGGAGAAGGGCTGGAGGATCGAGATCGAACCCCGGATCCGAGGTCAGGACGGGATCCTTAAGAAACCCCATATCATATTCACCAAAAACGACACCACAGTCGTATTTGACGTCGGGGTTCATTGGGAAGGATCCGAACTAGCACAAAGTAAAAAAATCGATTGTCATCTTATTAGTGACTTGAAGCAATTAATCATGTAAAAATAAAAATGATCAGAAATAGCTATTCTGTCTTTTTTCACATACAAAATTCGATTTAAAATATTCCAAGTCTTTTTCATATACAAAAAATGATTGAAAAATATTTTTTTTCTCAATACATAGAAGTAATCGAAGAATCGAAAAATTTTAAATAAAATATTCGTATCAAAAATTTTTCTAAGTCTATGAGGACGTCAGATTTTATTCAAGTCTTCACTCAGTCGTGTTCAGAACGTATTTTAGGGGACCGCCATTTTTGTCAGAGGTTTTAAAACAAAATAAATTTGGATATGAAAATCACTGAATTCAATGCAAAATTGGTCAATAGTGTTTTATAAAGAAAAAATATTGTAAAATGGTTTTAAATTTAATATAGAAGACAAAAATTTCAACAAAAATGAAATTTTTCCGATGAAATAATTAAAATCAAAGACAAAATTTTTCTAAATCCACACAGTGAATAAAAACGAAGAAAAATTTTTTCAACTAAAATTTTTCTAAGTCCATGAAATAAATAAAAACTAAAAAAAAAATTTCAATACAAATTTGTTTAGTCCATGAAGTGAATAAAATAAAAGACAAAACATTTTCTAAATCCACAAAACGAATAAAAACGAAGACAAATTTTTTCATCAAAAATTTTTCTGAGTCTATTAAAAATAAAACCGAAACGAAGTTTTTCTAACTTGGATTTCGAGTCCCTTTCACAACAGAAATGGCGTTAAACAAGGAGATCCATTGTCACCAATATTATTCAATCTGGTAATCGACCGTCTTCTGAAATCTCTTCCCAAAAAGATTTCATGTAAAATTGGGTCTAATGTGCTTGTTTTTGCGGATGATCTCATTCTGTGCGCCTCTACCCCTCGGGGACTGCAAAGCCTGCTTGACCACACTCAGGCCTTTCTCTCGTCATGTGGCATGCATATCAACGTCTCTGAATGCAAAACCGTCAGCATTAAGGGACAAGGTAAGCAGAAAAAAACAGTGATAGAAAATAGGACCTTCCAGCTTAACAGTAAAGAATTACCAGCTCTTAAGCGCTCAGAACATCTAAAATATCTAAGTATTGAATTCTCGCCTGAAGGCAAATGCAAAATAGAGGCCCACAACGAATTAGATCCTAAGCTACAAATCATTACCCCTGCACCGCTGAAACCCCAGCAACGTCTACATATAATACGCACCGTTCTTTTTCCCCAGCTATACCATAAATTGACGTTGCGAAGTGCACATATTGATGCACTTAATAAAATCGATAAGAGAAATAGAGTCAAGGTCAGAGATGGCCCATCACATATTTTCATGCACCCGTCAAACAGGGCGGTCTCAGCATTCCTGCTGTGAGACTGATGGCTCCTCTTATAAGACTTATTAGATTAAATCGGCTTACGCTTCCTTATTTGGAAGATGTGGTACAAGCCAACACATTCTTAGCTAAAGAAATTGATGCCGCGAAAAGAAGACTAAATTAAGGCAGTATCAATATTGAAAGTAAATCTGATCTCGATACCTACTGGTCCAATAAACTTCACAACTCTGTTGATCAATCACAGCGGTGGGCTCGTGAGCCTACACGGCTCCTTACAGGTAGGGCCTTCCTGCACTGCATAAAAACTAGAATTAATGCGTTACCCACGAGATCTCGCACATCTCGTGGAAGACCAAACATCGAACGTGTTTGCAGAGTAGGCTGTCCTCGGACCTAAACCCTTAACCATGTGGTCCAGCAATGTCAAAGAACCCATGCCAGTCGTATCGAGAAACATGACTCAGTAGTTAAATTTCTGAAGCGTAGTATTAACTCAAGGGGACTTACCACTCTAGTAGAACCTAGAATGATTACCAACGGAGGAATTAGGAAACCAGATCTAGTGGTTAAGGATGGAAATCGAGCCATTGTCATCTACGATCAGTCTATTTCTGATTTTTATTCACTAGATCTAGGTCATAGGAATAAAATAGCGAAATATAATACAGTGTCGGTTAATAATGAAATAAGATCTTAATTGGATGTTGATGAATTCATATTTATGTCGGCCACCCTTAATTGGAGGGGTATTTGGTCAAAAAGAAGTGTTCAGGAACTCGTTGATCTTGGCATGATCAAACAAAAAGACACAGCTCAACTTTAAACTACAGTTTTAATACAAACTACCAGATGCTTCAGGATTTTCAATGAAGCTACCTGGTCTACCAGACGATTTGATCCGGGTTAAATCCCTCATTTCAATTTCCTACGTTTATTTACGTGCTGCCTGCGTATCAGGCACAATTCAGTACGGTCATTTGATGGATCCTGCTGATCCCAACGTCGTATGAAAAAAAAAATAGTAGGGAAACCTACTGGACGTATGCATCCAGTTGAGTTCGACATAGAAAAAGAACGGATCTCGAACGGTCGAATCTATAAAAAAGCAAAGACAAAATCCCGACCATAAAAGACTTGTCGAAAGTTACAAACTTGAGGATGCTGCTCAGGCCATCGAAGAAAATGAAGCTATGCTAGAAGAACCAGCAAGCAATAGCTATGATGCTATTTTCCTCGACCACCTATCCATATCGTCACTGAGCGAAAAAAAATAATTACAACACTGAAACTCTAAGCCGAATAACAAGGCTAGCACGGACAAGCAAAAAAGACGAAATAGTTGCCGTTATGGACAACTTCTTACTTTCGCTTTTCCCAGAGAGAAGAAGACCTCAGAACCCAAGACGCCAAAGACCTAGAAATGAAGAAGAACATCTAAACAGAAGAAAGTGGAGACGTAAGGAGTACAAGCTTGTACAGATAAACTAGAAGAAACACCAAAGCAGGTGCATAAAGTCTATCCTGGAAGGATCCCATACTGGTTCAATGCCACCGAAAGACATCGTGCTCCCATTTTGGAAAAACGTAATGACGCAGAACTCAACAGCTCAACAAAAATGCAAAATTATCCAGGTCCTCGTCACCTGGTCCCAATGGAGTAACAGTGAAAGCACTTAATAAACTACCACTTGACATAAAATGCACGATATACAACTTACTCCTATGGTGCGGACGCCTACCAGAAAGACTATATGATAAAAAAAACGACTATGATACCAAAAAAGACAGACGCAACAGAGCCAGGCGATTATAGACCAATTGCTGTCTCATCAGTTCTTGTTGTACATCCGCAATTATACTTGACAATCGACCGCAAGCCTTCTGTTCTTCTGATGGTTGCGCAACAAACGCAACCATCTTTTACCTTCTTCTGCAATATCAACACGAGACTTTCTCTAGTTATTATATTGCCATGGTCGACATAGCCAAAGAGTTTGATTTATTATCCCACTCAACAGTCATCGATTCTTTAAAGGGATATGGTGCGCCAAAAGGATTTGTAGAATACATCAAAATATTCTACAATAAATCCTTCACCAAAATACAAACGAACGACTGGGTCTCGAACCCTATCAGAGCTATCAGCGGTGTAAAGCGAGGTGATCCTCTATCCCCAATGCTATTCAACAACGTTATCGATGAATTCTTAAATCACTGCCAAAAGAGGTATGTGGATAAGTAGGAAGCTCGTCTGTAAACGCACTCGCTTTTGCCGATGATCTGATCCTATGCGTAACAACAGAAGCAGGTCTACAACAGCTTCTGAACCACACGCATCTTTTCTTTAACTCTTGCGGTCTGCATGTCAATCCGGCCAAATGCAAAACAATTTCCATAAAAGGACAGGCCAAGCAGAAAAGAACAGTGATACTAATCAGTCAATTCACAATTGCAAACCAAAGGATTATTGCTTTAAAGAGAACTGACACTCTTAAATACCTAGGTCTAGAGTTCTGCCCAGATGGAAAGTGTAAGGTCGATCCAATCAGTGAACTATCGGATTAACTGCAACGCGTTACTGGGGCTCCTTTAAAACCCCAGCAACGCCTGCACATCCTGAGAACTGTGCTGATTCCGCAGTTTTACCAACGTCTTACATTAGGAAGTACGCATATAGGAGTCTTAAACAAGCTAGATAGGAGAGTTAGAATGGAAGTACGTAAGTGGCTAGACTGGCCACACGACACACCCAATGCATACTTTCATGCCGACACTGCTGATGGTGGACTTGCAATTCCAGCAATAAGGTGTACGGCACCTCTAATCAGATTAAATCGACTGCAACGACTAAACCTACCTAAACTGGAAACAAACACCACCGCAAACACCTTCCTTGCACATGAAACATGGACTTGACATTAGATCCAAAAACGAAATATATACCTACTGGGCAATAAAGCTTCATGAGTCTGTTGATGGAAATGGACTTAGGGAGGCACACCATGTGAAGTCAGCACACCGATGGGTTCGCGAACCCACTAGGCTCCTTAGTGGACGTGACTTCATTCATTGTATTAAGACGCGCATCAATGCCCTCCCTACCAGATCCAGAACGTCTCGAGGAAGATATAAAATGACAAATCATGCAAAGCAGGATGCAGAAAAAATGAATGCCTGAGCCACATAGTTCAGCAATGTCCAAGGACACACAGTAACCGAATCGAGAGACACAACAGTATCATCAAATTTATAAAGAGAAATGTCAACAGTAGAGGGCTCTACACTATTGAAGAGCCTATCATTCAAACACCTGAAGGACAGCGAAAACCGGACCTTGTTATTAAGGACGGAAACAGAGCCATAGTTGTTAACGCGCAAGTCATTACCGACTCCTACTCTCTGGAAATGGCACACCTCACAAAAGCAAATAAATATAACACCAGTACAATTCGCAATAAAATATCAGCACTCCTCGAAGTAGAGGAAGTGGCCTTCACATCTGCCACCCTAAACTGGCGTGGAATCTAGTCTAAAAATAGTTATCAACAACTACTTGACCTAAAAGTGCTGAAAAATTCAGATCTCACTCTGATACAAGAGTGTTAATAGGGACAAACGCCAGCTTCAGAAGGTTTAACGATGGAACTTATACCTACAGAATAGACCCTGGTTAATGATTACCTAATCATCCCACCCCGTTAGTACGTGCTGCCTGCGATTAGGCATAATTCAGTCCGTGCTGGACTGCAATGATTAAAATGAGGCGATTGTATTGTATGGCAATAAACCATTAAAAGTCTATTATTTATTAATGGACCACAATGGAGTTAAGCCAATGTATAGGTGTATATAAATATCACCCGTAGCCGAGCTTATATAGTTGAACATTATTATATACGATGACAATGCCCAGAATCAACTATAAAGGACTTTGGTAACGGGCAAGATGTTGTAAGTGGTAGAGCAGCTGCCATACTGCGATCCCCTGAAGCTCATCCTTTGCTTGATGATTCGAGTAAACAAAAATATATTAAATATTTATATTTAATATATATAAAAAAAAACACTTAAACTATAATACATTTTAAACAAAATATATAAATAATAATATATAAAAAAGGTTTTTTAAAAATATGCTTTAGAAAAAAAAAGTTATAAAAATTATATATAAAAAAGCATATAAAAACTTTATATTATTATTTGCTAGAGGCCTTAGATCACACAATAGTATGGTCTTTTTCACATACAAAAAATGATTGAAAAAATTAAATTTTTCTCAATGCATAGAAGTAAATAAAACATTCGTATCAAAAATTTGAGTCTAAGTCGATGGGGACCTCAGTTTTATTTTAATTTTGTCCATTCCAAGTCTTCACTCAGTCGTGTTCAGAAGATATTTTAGGGGACTGCCATTTTTGTCAGAGGTTTTAAAACAAAATAAATTTGTATATGAAAATCACTGAATTCAATGCAAAATTGGTCAATAGTGTTTTATAAAGAAAAACTATTGTAAAATGGTTTTAAATTTAATATAGAAGACAAAAATTTCAACAAAAAATTGTCTTAGTCCATGAAATGAATAAAATCAAAGACAAAATATTTTCAACAAAAAATTTTCTAAATCCACACAATGAATAAAAACGAAGACAAATTTGGATGGATTTTTATATTTTTCCGTCCATTTGTATTCTCTAATCAATGGTGTTCGAAAAGAACTATATGGACCCAAGATGTTCTTGGTTACTATACGAGAATGATACGAAAGTATATGGCTCGCTTCATGGTACACATGTTATCGTGAAACTAACTTCAGGTTGTTCTCTTCGGAGGACGTGCCAAGATTCTTTTATTTCTACATGGCGTTAAATTAAAAAAATTAAAGATGATATATTTCTATGTATTATCTATAAAAATCATTATATACAAATGAAAAAGAATTAAGTTACAATTTTAAATTGGAAACAAGTTTATGCTTGTAAAAAGGAATTGGCGGAAGAATTCTTGATTCTTAATCAAAAAAAAAAATTACATAAAAAAATATATAAAGATTACTTCAAAAAGTAATAGAAATTATTAGAAATTTGAAAATCATTGATATATATTTGTAAAAGGTATTTAATTCTTTAAAATTGAATAAAATAAAAACAATTAAGGGCTTGCTCATATTTGAAAAAAGAAAATTAAAGTTATTATTGAAAAACCTGCGAAATATACATTTCCCTACAATTCTGTACTAAATAAGATAAAAATTATAGAGAAAGATTTGTTAGAGGAAAATCAATGTAAAATTTTTCAAAATTTCATTTAATAATAAACAAAATAAAAATATATGATGGTCTTGATCATTATATATACCTCCTATTTAAACCTGCTTCAGTGCGCTTTACCGAGTACTGTTGTGAGCCGGTACAATTACTTTGAACAAATTAGAGTGCTTAAAGCAGGCTCCAAATGCCTGAATATTTTGTGCATGGAATAATGAAATAAGACTTCTGATCTATCTTCATTGGTTTTTAGATCAAGAGGTAATGATTAATAGAAGCAGTTTGGGGGCATTAGTATTACGACGCGAGAGGTGAAATTCTTGGACCGTCGTAAGACTAACTTAAGCGAAAGCATTTGCCAAAGATGTTTTCATTAATCAAGAACGAAAGTTAGAGGTTCGAAGGCGATCAGATACCGCCCTAGTTCTAACCATAAACGATGCCAGCTAGCAATTGGGTGTAGCTACTACTATGGCTCTCTCAGTCGCTTCCCGGGAAACCAAAGCTTTTGGGCTCCGGGGGAAGTATGGTTGCAAAGCTGAAACTTAAAGGAATTGACGGAAGGGCACCACCAGGAGTGGAGCCTGCGGCTTAATTTGACTCAACACGGGAAAACTTACCAGGTCCGAACATAAGCGTGTAAGACAGATTGATAGCTCTTTCTCGAATCAATGAGTGGAGGTGCATGGCCGTTCTTAGTTCGTGGAGTGATTGGTCTGGTTAATTCCGATAACGAACGAGACTCAAATATATTAAATAGATGCTTTCAGGATTATGGTGTTGAAGCGTTCATAGCCTTTATTCACGATTGTAGTAAAATATAATTGTGTTTGAATGTGTTTATGTTAGTGGAGCCGTACCTGTTTGTTTGTCCCATTATAAGGACACTAGCTTCTTAAATGGACAAATTGCGTCTAGCAATAATGAGATTGAGCAATAACAGGTCTGGAATGCCCTTAGATGTTTTGGGCTGCACGCGCGCTACAATGAAAGTATCAACGTGTATTTCCTAGACCGAGAGGTCCGGGTAAACCGCTGAACCACTTTCATGCTTGGGATTGTGAACTGAAACTGTTCACATGAACTTGGAATTCCCAGTAAGTGTGAGTCATTAACTCGTATTGATTACGTCCCTGCCCTTTGTACACACCGCCCGTCGCTACTACCGATTGAATTATTTAGTGAGGTCTCCGGACGTGATCACTGTGACGCTAACGTGTTACGGTTGTTTCGCAGAAGTTGACCAAACTTGATGGTTTAGAGGAAGTAAAAGTCGTAACAAGGTTTCCGTAGGTGAACCTGCGGAAGGATCATTAACGTGATTTTTCCAAATTATAAGCTTTATTTTTTTCGAAAGAAAAAAATATTGAAAAAATATAAAACAAAAAAAAAATATATACAAAATGTATTATAAAAATACATTATATTAAAAGAATTTAAAAAAAAATAATAAAATATATTTATAAGAAAAAAGAAAAAAAGAATACAAATATAAAAAGATTTTTTTCTTTTAAAAAATTTGAACACACAAAATTTTATTTTTTCTAAAACAAAAATTATAAAAAAACAATGTAGAAAAATGTATATATTCAAAGAAAATATATACAATAGAAAAAATTTATTTTTTTTATAAAATATATTACGTCCCATAAATATGAAATTGCGTCCCTTACAAAATGTTTTACATGTTGTACTTATTTTCTAAGTAAACGATTCTTTATTGAATTGGACATTCGCAACATAAACATTTAATATAAAAAAGAAATATTTTAATAAAATTATCATATTTCTTTTATAAAAATGACTTGACAAAATAAAACAAAAAAATTCTACTCTAATCGGTGGATCACTCGGCTCATGGGTCGATGAAGAACGCAGCAAACTGTGCGTCATCGTGTGAACTGCACGACACGTGAACATCAACATTTTTAACGCATATCTCTGTCCATGCTGTTATGTACATTAATTATTTTTAAAGTGCTGCTTGGACTACGGTTGAGGGTTGTGAGGCTATGCTAAATAAGTATATGTTATATTATTGGATTTCGTAAAAGCTTCATAATATTAATTTACAAAGTATACCTTAAAAATATTATTTGAATCCAATTTCTGCCCAGTGCTCTCAACGTCAAAGTGGAGAAATTCAAGTAAGTGTGGCTAAACACCGGGAGTAACTATGACGAATAGGAAATTTATAACATACGTGGACGAACATTTGAGAGGAGTCAACACGCAGATTTCAACTCGTGCAAACCGGTGTCAATACCAATCTACAGAGGAGTTAAACAAGGAGACCCCCTATCTCCAATCTTGTTTAATATCCCTCTCGATGAAATCTCTGGGATTGAACTATCACCGGGTCGGAGACTGCGCTGCCTCGCTTACGCGGATTATATTCTATTGTTTGCAAACTCCAAAGAAGACGCAGAGAGGATGCTGGGAGCAACAAACAAATTTCTCACCGAACGAGGCATGACTCTTAACCTAGGAAAGAACCAGATGATCCATCTTAAGACGGTCCCCATTAAAAAAAATTTACACCGTAACGCAGCCCGCAACACATGGTAACCTTGTCATTAAAGCCCTAGCTGTTGAGGAGCAAATGCGATACCTAGGGAGCCAATTTACATCCAACGGCGAATCCAATATGAGCTTCTCTACATTACTGGTCGAACTACGCCGCATAAAAAGAGCCCCCTTGAAGCCCCACCAGAAGTTGATCTCACTCCGCAACTATCTTATCCCACGCTATAAACCAGCCCTCGAAAAGCCTACCATCAGTGGGAAGACCCTTGAAGAAATGGACATCAAAATAAGAGCTTTCGTCCGATTAATATTACATCTACCTGCTCATTGCTCTAATCACATACTCTATGCTTCAGTCTCAAAAGAGGGCTGTTCGAATTCCGCAAAAGGATCCCTGGTACGAAATAATATCCGATATAGTAAACATCGGCCAAAGTTGGATACGGAGAATACGTGGAATGATACAGGCCAACAAAGCCACCAAAGCTGCATGTCTAGTATACCAGGCCCACAAACTATAAATTTCTCATTCGGGCAACGGAATACATCAAGTATCAAACCTCCGTGCATGTATATCATTCATCTATAGTCCGGCACTGTATTGGTCTGGCGAAGACTATATAAAGGTAATACTACTCAGATACAGCCTCCTCCCAACTAGAGGAATTCCATCCAATCCACCATCTGAACGTCGCTGCCGAGGTCATTGTGAAAGAGTGGAAACTCTATGTCACGTACTACAGGCATGTCAAGCCTCACATTTGGAACGAATAACCAGACACAACTACGTACAGAAACGAATCGTGACTGCTGCGAGGGAGAAGGCCTGGACGATCGAGATCGAACTCCGGATCCGAGGTCAGGACGGGATCCTAAAGAAACCCGATATAATATTCACCAAAACCGACACCACAGTGGTATTTGACGTTGGAGTTCATTGGGAAGGATCCGAACCTCAGGGTTGAACTAGCAAAAAGTTAACAAATCGATTGTCATCTTATTAGTGACTTGAAGCAATTAATCATGTAAAAATAAAAATGATCGAAAATATTCTGTCTTTTTTCACATACAAAAATCGATTGAAAAAATTGTAGGTCTTTTCCATATGCAAGAAATGATTGAAAAAATAAATTTTTTCTCAATACGTAGAAGTGATCGAAAAATCGAAAAATTTTAAATAAAATATTCGTATCAAAAATTTTTGTAAGTCTATGAGGACGTCAGATTTTATACAAGTCTTCACTCAGTCGTGTTCAGAACGTATTTTAGGGGACCGCCATTTTTGTCAGAGGTTTTAAAACAAAATAAATAATATAATATAGAAGACAAAAATTTCAACAAAAGTGAAATTTTTCCCATGAAATGAATAAAATCAAAGACAAAATTTTTCTAAATCCACACAACGAATAAAAACGAAGAAAAATGTTTTCAACTAAAATTTTTCTAAGTCCATGAAATAAATAAAAACTAAAAAAAAATTTCAATAAAAATTTGTTTAGTCCATGAAGTGAATAAAATCAAAGACAAAACATTTTCCAAAAAACATTTTCTAACGAATAAAAACGAAGACAAATTTTTTCATCAAAAATTTGTCTGAGTCTATTAAAAATAAAACCGAAACGAAGTTTTTCTAAGTCGATGATTAACATGGATTTTTGTATTTTTCCGTCTATTTGTAGTCCCTAATCAATGGTGTTCAAAAAGAACTATATGGACCCAAGATGTTCTTGGTTACTATACGAGATACGAAAGTATATGGCTCGCTTCATGGTACACATGTTATCGTGAAACTAACATCAGGTTGTTCTCTTCGGAGGACGTGCCAAGAGTCTTTTATTTCTACATGGCGTTAAATTAAAAAAATTAAAGATGATTTATTTCTATGTATTATCTATAAAAATCATAATATAATAATGAAAAAATATAAATATAAAACAAAATAAAAATACAAAATGTATTATAAAAATACATTATATTAAAAGAATTTAAAAAAAAATAATAAAATGTATTTATAAAAAAAAAGAATAATAAAAGAATAAAAATATAAAAAGATTTTTTTCTTTTAAAAAAATTGAACAGAAAAAAATTTATTTTTTCTTAAATCAAAAATTATAAAATAACAATGTAGAAAAAAGTATATATTCAAAGGAAATATATACAATAGAGAATTTTTTTTTCAGGGGAAACCCTGATGGAAGACCGAAACAGTTCTGACGTGCAAATCGATTGTCAGAATTGAGTATAGGGGCGAAAGACTAATCGAACCATCTAGTAGCTGGTTCCCTCCGAAGTTTCCCTCTGGATAGCTGGTGCAATTAAAAATTATGTAAAATAATCTTATCTGGTAAAGCGAATGATTAGAGGCCTTAGGGTCGAAACGATCTTAACCTATTCTCAAACTTAAAATGGGTAAGAACCTAACCTTTCTTGATATGAAGGTTTAGGTTGGCCCAGTGGGCCACATTTGGTAAGCAGAACTGGCGCTGTGGGATGAACCAAACGTAATGTTAAGGTGTCAAAATTAACAACTCATACAGATACCATGAAAGGCGTTGGTTGCTTAAAACAGCATGACGGTGGCCATGGAAGTCGGAATCCGCTAAGGAGTGTGTAACAACTCACCTGCCAAAGCAACTAGCCCTTAAAATGGATGGCGCTTAAGGTGTTTACCTATTTTGATGGCCCTAACGGGTGTTGACACAATGTGATTTCTGCCCAGAGCTCTAAATGTTAAAGTGAAGAATATCATGTAAGCGCGGGTAAACGGCGGGAGTAACTATGACTCCCTTGGCCTTTTTTTTTGAAGAAAAATTTAAAGATAAATAAGAAACTCGCTTTGTTAGTATAAGTTACGTGTCTTAACAGCTTCCTCGTGGCGACCGCTGGAATTGCCCAACAAAGTAGAGAGATGGAGGAAATTATTTTAATTGATTTCTGACATTTCTCCACTAACCGAGACGACTAATAGTTAAGACAAAAACGGATCGCTGGGGCTACCTCCCCCTTCGATCTTAAATAAAGATGGTCGAAATAACTATAATATGCCTCGGATAAATAAAAATTGAAATCTAGGATTCTCTGATCCTGGTCACCATCCTCCCTCAAATCCACCTCCCAATATACCTAATCCCAATCCTTTCGCCTGTACGTTCTGTGACAGATCTTTGACGACCGCTAATGAAGAAGGGCTCATCCTATTCAATTCGATGAGGAAATACTTAGAAATGATGTCAAGTTAAGATGAAGAAACGAGGATGCTAGCGAAGAAGGAGTCCGACCTGGAAAAGCAAAGGGTTAGATTAATGAGCATAAAACTTCATAAATCTTTCTCTAGTCGGGCCCTCGAGGCCATTAAAAAAGAAAGGCAAAAAGCCTCCTATAGGCAGCTAGTATCCAATTATAGGGATAGGCAGCTAGCATCCAATTATAGAGATGAAGCCAACATTCCTCTTGCTAGAGATGAAGCCAACATTCCTTTAGCTTCGACATCATCTGCATTGGCGCTTGATACTGGTTCTGATACCTTTTCACAATCATCGATAATCACCCCATTTGATTCAGAACGGGTAAATGAGTTACACACTCACCTTCTTAATTCTCAACCTCTTCGTCATTCTGACGTAGTAAATACCACCATCCTTAATGAAATTGATTCTCAAGCAATTAATTTAGGTCCCGATGAGGTTATAGAACGACTAGGAATTTTTCTTCTATAAACCTTTCCCATTAACAATAGGCCGATTCGCCTCAACCGTAGAACAAGAAGAAGAAATGAATACCGCGTTTCCCAAAGGAATTGGGCGGAACATCAAGATTGATGTATTAAGTATGGCATCTGACGAAAGTCAGATGCCAATTAAAGAAATTATGATCCCTTATTGGGAGAATGTCATGGGACATCCTTCGCTGTCAAAACCACCTGACAGAACTTGTGGTGACTCGTTATTGTCTTTGACAATACCTATCACTGCATTTGCAATAAAAAAATCTAGATTTTCGACTGGCACACCTCCAGGTCCTGATGGACTCACATCAAAAATTTGGAACCGTGTTCCTGAGGAAATAGTAGCAATGATATTCAATGTATTCTTGTGGTGTGGTAAAGTACCACAACACCTTTATGAGTTCAGAACGACTCTAATCCCTAAGACCTCCACTGCGTCAGGTCCGGGTGGCTTTCGACCTATTGCGGTCTCGTCTGTTGTCCTACGTCAGTTCCACAACATCTTGGCCAAAAGGCTTTCAAATGCTGTGGTACTTGACCCAAGACAAAAGGCCTTTGTCGCTTCTGATGGATGTGCTATTAACACCACTCTACTCGATTAGTACTTAGATCCCAACACTAATCACTATCTAGCTCCTACCTAGCTTCAATAGACGTCGCTAAGGCGTTTGATTCAGTGTCCCACCCGACTATAATAGGGACTTTATGTTCCTATGGCGATCCTTTTAAATTCATTAAATATATAGACGAATACTATAGTAGGGCTTCACTAGAATTACAACAATAACTTGGATTTCGAGTCCCTTTTGCAACAGAAATGGTGTTAAACAAGGAGATCCATTGTCACCAATATTATTCAATCTGGTAATCGACGTCTTCTGAAATCTCTTCCCAAAAAGATTTCATGTAAAATTGGGTCTGCAAGGGTTAATGCGCTTGCTTTTGCGGATGATCTCATTCTGTGCGCCTCTACCCCTCGGGGACTGCAAAGCCTGCTTGACCACACTCAGGCCTTTCTCTCGTCATGTGGCATGCATATCAACGTCTCTGAATGCAACACCGTCAGCATTAAGGGACAAGGTAAGCAGAAAAAAACAGTGATAGAAAATAGGACCTTCCAGCTTAACAGTAAAGAATTACCAGCTCTTAAGCGCTCAAAACATCTAAAATATCTAAGTATTGAATTCTCGCCTGAAGGCAAATGCAAAATAGAGGCCCACAACGAATTAGATCCTAAGCTACAAAGCATTACCCCTGCACCGCTGAAACCCCAGCAACGTCTACATATAATACGCACCGTTCTTTTTCCCCAGCTATACTTTAAATTGACGGTGCGAAGTGCACATATTAATGCACTTAATAAAATCGATAAGAGAAATAGAGTCAAGGTCAGAAGATGGCTCGCTTTGCCGAGTGACTCGCCCATCACATATTTTCATGCACCCGTCAAACAGGGCGGTCTCGGCATTCCTGCTGTGAGACTGATGGCTCCTCTTATAAGACTTATTAGATTAAATCGGCTTACGCTTCCTTATTTGGAAGATGTGGTACAAGCCAACACATTCTTAGCTAAAGAAATTGATGCCGCAAAAAGAAGACTAAATTTAGGCAGTATCAATATTGAAAGTAAATCTGATCTCGATACCTACTGGTCCAATAAACTTCACAACTCTGTTGATCAATCACAGCGGTGGGCTCGTGAGCCTACACGGCTCCTTACAGGTAGGGCCTTCCTGCACTGCATAAAAACTAGAATTAATGCATTACCCACGAGATCTCGTACATCTCGTGGAAGACCATACCTCGAACGTGTATGCAGAGTAGGCTGTCCTCGGACTTAAACCCTTAACCATGTGGTCCAGCAATGTCAAAGAGCCCATGCCAGTCGTATCGAGAAACATGACTGAGGAGTTAAATTTCTGAAGCGTAGTATTAACTCAAGGGGACTAACCACTCTAGTAGAACCTAGAATAATTACCAACGAAGGAATTAGGAAACCAAATCTGGTGGTTAAGGATGGAAATCGAGCCATTGTCATCTACGCTCAGTCTATTTCTGATTCTTATTCACTAGATCTAGGTCATAGGAATAAAATAGCGAAATATAATACAGTGTCGGTTAGTAATGAAATTAGATCTTAATTGGATGTTGATGAATTCATATTTACGTCGGCCACCCTTAATTGGAGGGGTATTTGGTCAAAAAGAAGTGTTCGGGAACTCGTTGATCTTGGCATGATCAAATAAAAAGACACAGCTCAACTTTCAACTACAGTTTTAATACAAACTACCAGATGCTTCAGGATTTTCAATGAAGCTACCTGGTCTACCAGACGATTTGATCCGGGTTAAATCCCTCATTTCAATTTCCTACGTTTATTTACGTGCTGCCTGCGTATCAGGCACAATTCAGTACGGTCATTTGATGGATCCTGCTGATCCCAACGTCGTATGAAAAAAAAAAAAAATAGTACGGAAACCTACTGGACGTATGCATCCAGTTGAGTTCGACATAGAAAAAGAACGGATCTCGAACGGTCGAATCTATAAAAAAGCAAAGACAAAAACCCGACCATAAAAGACTTGTCGAAAGTTACAAACTTGAGGATGCTGCTCAGGTCATCGAAGAAAATGAAGCTATGCTTGAAGAACCAGCAAGTAGTAGCTATGATGTTATTTTCCTCGACCACCTATTTAGATCGTAACTGAGCGGAAAAAATAATAACAACACTGAAACTCTAAGCCAAATAACAACGCTAGCACGGACAAGCAAAAAAGACGAAATTGTTGCCCTTATAGGCAACTACTTACTTTCGCTTTTCCCAGAGAGAAGAAGATCTCAGAACCCAAGACGCCAAAGACCTAGAAATGAAGAAGAACATCTAAACAGAAGAAAGTGGAGACGTAAGGAGTACAAGCTTGTACAGATAAACTAGAAGAAACACCAAAGCAGGTGCATAAAGTCTATCCTGGAAGGACCCCATACTGGTTCAATGCCACAGAAAGACATCATGCTCCCATTTTGGGAAAACGTTATGACGCAGAACTCAACAGCAATGCCAACAAGCGACAGAGCTGCTATAGAGCAATCATCAGTATGGGCACCTATCACTATGGAAGAAGTTAAAAATGCAAAATTGTCCAGCTCCTCATCACCTGGTCCCGATAGAGTAACAGTGAAAGCATTAAACAAACTACCACTGGACATTAAGTGCACAATATATAACTTAATCCTATGGTGCGGACGCCTACCGAAACGACTATACGAGACAAAAACGACTTTAATACCGAAAAAGAAAGACGCAACAGAGCCAGGCAACTATAGACCACTTGCTGTCTCATCAGTTCTTGTTAGGCAAATACACAACATCTTGACGAAAAGACTTACATCCGCAACTATACTTGGCAAGCCTTCTGTTCTTCTGATGGTTGCGCAACAAACGCAACCATCTTCTACCTTCTTCTGCGATATCAACACGAGACTTTCTCTAGTTATTATATTGCCTGGTCGACATAGCCAAAGAATTTGATTTATTATCCCACTCGACAATCATCGATTCTTTAAAGGGATATGGTGCTCCAAAAGGATTTGTAGAATACATCAAAATATCCTACAATAAATCCTTCACCAAAATACAAACGAATGACTGGGTCTCGAACCCTAGCAGAGCTCTCAGCGGTGTAAAGCAAGGTGATCCTCTCTCCCCAATGCTATTCAACAACGTTATCGATGAATTCCTAAATCACTGCCAAAAGAGGTATGTGGATAAGTAGGAAGCTCGTCTGTAAACGCACTCGCTTTTGCCGATTATCTGATCCTATGCGTAACAACAGAAGCAGGTCTACAACAGCTTCTGAACCACACGCATCTTTTCTTTAACTCTTGCGGTCTGCATGTCAATCCGGCCAAATGCAAAACAATTTCCATAAAAGGACAGGCCAGGCAGAAAAGAACAGTGATACTAATCAGTTAATTCACCAAAGGATTATTGCTTTAAAGAGAACTGACACTCTTAAATACCTAGGTCTAGAGTTCTGCCCAGATGGAAAGTGTAAGGTCGATCCAATCAGTGAACTACCGGATTAACTGCAGCGCATTAGTGGGGCTCCTTTAAAACCCCAGCAACGCCTGCACATTCTGAGAACAAAGCATTGTGATGGCCCTAACGGGTGTTGGCACAATGTGATTTCTGCCCAGTGCTCTGAATGTCAAAGTGAAGAAATTCAAGTAAGCGTGGGTAAACGGAAGGAGTAACTATGACTCTTGAACACTTGAAAGGCGTCAGCACGCAAATATCAACTAGCGCAGAACCGGTGTCAATTCCAATACGCAGAGGAGTTAAACAAGGAGACCCTCTATCACCTATCCTGTTTAATAAACTTCTCGACGAGCTTATCGGCCAAATCGACCAATTCTCCGGAATTGAAGTGTCAAAAGGTCAGCGACTGCGTTGCCTCGCTTACGCGGATGACATCCTATTATTTGCAAACACCAAAGAAGACTCAGAGAGGATGTTGGGAGCAACAAACAGTTTTCTCGCCGAACGAGGAACGGCTTCTAATGCAAGAAAGAGTCAGATGATCCATCTAAAGACGGTCCCCATTAAAAAAAAAATTACGCCGCAACGCAGCCCGCAACATACGGGAACCTCGTTATAGAAGCCCTAGCTGTTGAGGAACAAATGAGATACCTCGGGAGCCAGTTTACACCTAACGGCGAATCAAATATGAGCCTCCCTACATTACTAGTCGATTACTACTACGCATATGAAGAGCCCCCTTGAAGTCCCACCAGAAGTTAAACATACTCCGCAACTACCTGATTCCTCGCTACATACCAACCCTCCAAAAGCCAACTATCACTATTAAGACCCTCAAAGAGACGGACATTAAAATAAGAGCTTTCGTCCGGCTAATACTCCATCTACCGAGCCATTGCTCCAATCAAATCCTCTACGCTCCAGTTTCGAAGGGAAGTCTCGGGCTGTTCGAATTCCGCAGCAGGATTCCTGTCATAATGGTAGAGCGTATCGACAGACTGTCCAGGGACGTCATAATATCTGACATTGTAACCATCGGCCAAAACTGGATAAGAAGAGTACGCGGAATGATACAGGCCAGCAAAGCGACCAAAGCCGCTTGTTTAGAATACCAGGCCCAAAAACTCGAAATATCTTATTCCGGCAATGGAATAAATCAAGTGTCAAACCACCGAGCAAGTACATCTTTTATCTACAGCCCACCACTATACTGGTCCGGTGAAGACTTCATTAAGGAAAAACTGCTAAGGTACAACCACCCCCCAACAAGAGGTATTCCATCTAACCCACCATCAGAGCGCCGTTGCCGAGGTCATTGTGACAGAGTGGAAACACTATGTCACGTATTACAGGCGTGTCCAGCCTTACATTGGGAACGTATAACAAGGCACAACTACGTTCAGAAGCGAATCGTGACTGCTGCGAGGGAGAAGGGCTGGAGGGTCAAGATCGAACCCCGAATCCGAGGCCAGGACGGGATCCTGAAGAAACCCGACATCATATTTACCAAGAACAACACCACAGTGGTATGTGACGTCGGAGTTCACTGGGAAGGACCCAAACCTCTGGCCCTTCAATTCACACATAAAATGGCAACCTATAGCACCGCATCCTTCCTCGGCCGCCTGCAGCAACGATACCCAAACAACATCATCAGGATTCTTCTTCTGATTATAGGTGCCAGAGGCGCATGGTGTGCCCAAAATAATTTCCTGATAAACCAACTTGACGTCTCCAATAAAATCATCGAAGACATCGTCCATACTACAATAAGAGGCACCTGGATGATTCACCAGGCTTTTATGCGAAGGGTATGGTAGTTGAGCGAAAAAAAAAGAAATAATATCTTAATGGTACAGCTGCCAAATACCCCAGCTGAAAATATAATAGAATCAAACGCTTATTGATATTAAAGATAAATCTATCTTAGAATTGCTCTATTTATTAAATTTAGTTAAGTTTATTCAAAAATTGTTAGGTTTTTCTGATCAATAAACATACTCAATGCGTTTGCTTGAGAAAATAGCTAAATGCCTCGTCATCTAATTAGTGACGCGCATGAATGGATTAACGAGATTCCTACTGTCCCTATCTACTCAGTTGAATTTTGTTTGTCAAAGCGAGCGGTTGTGTTGCTCTGTAATTAAAATTTAATATTTTTTGTTTTTTTCCGGTTCCCAAATTCCGAGAAATTTATAGTGGTGTTTTTGTGCGCGAAAAAAAGGGTTTTCCCAAAAATTTTAGCGTATCATAAAAATTTGCAAACACCAAAGAAGACTCAGAGAGGATGGTGGGAGCAACAAACAGTTTTCTCGCCGAACGAGGAACGGCTCTTAATGCAAGAAAGAGTCAGATGATCCATCTAAAGACGGTCCCCATTAAAAAAAAATTTACGCCGCAACGCAGCCCGCAACATACGGGAACCTCGTTATAGAAGCCCTAGCTGTTGAGGAACAAATGAGATACCTCGGGAGCCAGTTTACACCTAACGGCGAATCAAATATGAGCCTCCCTACATTACTAGTCGAGCTAAAACGGATAAGAAGAGCCCCCTTGAAGCCCCACCAGAAGTTAAACATACTCCGCAACTACCTGATTCCTCGCTACATACCAGCCCTCCAAAAGCCAACCGTCACTAGGAAGACCCTCAAAGAGACGGACATTAAAATAAGAGCTTTCGTCCGGCTAATACTCCATCTACCGAGCCATTGCTCCAATCACATCCTCTACGCTCCAGTTTCGAAGGGGGGTCTCGGGCTGTTTGAATTCCACAGCAGGATTCCTGTCATAATGGTAGAGCGTATCGACAGACTGTCCAGGGACGTCATAATATCTGACATTGTAACCATCGGCCAAAACTGGATAAGAAGAGTACGCGGAATGATACAGGCCAGCAAAGCGACCAAAGCCGCTTGTTTAGAATACCAGGCCCAAAAACTCGAAATATCTTATTCCGGCAACGGAATAAATCAAGTGTCAAACCACCGAGCAAGTACATCTTTTATCTACAGCCCACCACTATACTGGTCCGGTGAAGACTTCATTAGGGCAAAACTGCTAAGGTACAACCTCCCCCCAACAAGAGGTATTCCATCTAACCCACCATCAGAGCGCCGTTGCCGAGGTCATTGTGACAGAGTGGAAACACTATGTACCGTATTTCAGGCGTGTCCAGCCTCACATTGGGAACGTATAACAAGGCACAACTACGTTCAGAAGCGAATCGTGACTACTGCGAGTGAGAAGGGCTGGAGGGTCGAGATCGAACCCCGAATCCAAGGCCAGGACGGGATCCTGAAGAAACCCGACATCATATTTACCAAAAACAACACCACAGTGGTATGTGACGTCGGAGTTCATTGGGAAGGATCCGAACCTCAGGGTTGAACTAGCACAAAGTTAACAAATCGATTGTCATCTTATTAGTGACTTGAAGCAATTAATCATGTAAAAATAAAAATGATCGAAAATATTCTGTCTTTTTTCACATACAAAAATCGATTGAAAAAAAAAAAGTCTTTTTCATATACAAAAAATTATTGAAAAAATACATTTTTTCTCAATACGTAGAAGTGATCGAAAAATCGAAAAATTTTAAATAAAATATTCGTATCAAAAATTTTTGTAAGTCTATGAGGACGTCAGATTTTATTCAAGTCTTCACTCAGTCGTGTTCAGAACGTATTTTAGGGGACCGCCATTTTTGTCAGAGGTTTTAAAACAAAATAAATAATATAATATAGAAGACAAAAATTTCAACAAAAATGAAATTTTTCCCATGAAATGAATAAAATCAAAGACAAAATTTTTCTAAATCCACACAACGAATAAAAACGAAGAAAAATGTTTTCAACTAAAATTTTTCTAAGTCCATGAAATAAATAAAAACTAAAAAAAAATTTCAATAAAAATTTGTTTAGTCCATGAAGTGAATAAAATCAAAGACAAAACATTTTCCAAAAAACATTTTCTAACGAATAAAAACGAAGACAAATTTTTTCATCAAAAATTTGTCTGAGTCTATTAAAAATAAAACCGAAACGAAGTTTTTCTAAGTCGATGATTAACATGGATTTTTGTATTTTTCCGTCTATTTGTAGTCCCTAATCAATGGTGTTCAAAAAGAACTATATGGACCCAAGATGTTCTTGGTTACTATACGAGAATGATACGAAAGTATATGGCTCGCTTCATGGTACACATGTTATCGTGAAACTAACATCAGGTTGTTCTCTTCGGAGGACGTGCCAAGATTCTTTTATTTCTACATGGCGTTAAATTAAAAAAATTAAAGATGATTTATTTCTATGTATTATCTATAAAAATCATAATATAATAATGAAAAAATATAAATATAAAACAAAATAAAAATACAAAATGTATTATAAAAATACATTATATTAAAAGAATTTAAAAAAATAATAAAATGTATTTATAAAAAAAAAGAATAATAAAAGAATATAAATATAAAAAGATTTTTTTCTTTTAAAAAAATTGAACAGAAAAAAATTTATTTTTTCTTAAATCAAAAATTATAAATAACAATGTAGAAAAAAGTATATATTCAAAGGAAATATATACAATAGAGAATTTTTTTTTCAGGGGAAACCCTGATGGAAGACCGAAACAGTTCTGACGTGCAAATCGATTGTCAGAATTGAGTATAGGGGCGAAAGACTAATCGAACCATCTAGTAGCTGGTTCCCTCCGAAGTTTCCCTCTGGATAGCTGGTGCAATTAAAAATTATGTAAAATAATCTTATCTGGTAAAGCGAATGATTAGAGGCCTTAGGGTCGAAACGATCTTAACCTATTCTCAAACTTAAAATGGGTAAGAACCTAACCTTTCTTGATATGAAGGTTTAGGTTGGCCCAGTGGGCCACATTTGGTAAGCAGAACTGGCGCTGTGGGATGAACCAAACGTAATGTTAAGGTGTCAAAATTAACAACTCATACAGATACCATGAAAGGCGTTGGTTGCTTAAAACAGCATGACGGTGGCCATGGAAGTCGGAATCCGCTAAGGAGTGTGTAACAACTCACCTGCCAAAGCAACTAGCCCTTAAAATGGATGGCGCTTAAGGTGTTTACCTATTTTGATGGCCCTAACGGGTGTTGACACAATGTGATTTCTGCCCAGAGCTCTAAATGTTAAAGTGAAGAATATCATGTAAGCGCGGGTAAACGGCGGGAGTAACTATGACTCCCTTGGCCTTTTTTTTTGAAGAAAAACTTAAAGATAAATAAGAAACTCGCTTTGTTAGTATAAGTTACGTGTCTTAACAGCTTCCTCGTGGCGACCGCTGGAATTGCCCAACAAAGTAGAGAGATGGAGGAAATTATTTTAATTGATTTCTGACATTTCTCCACTAACCGAGACGACTAATAGTTAAGACAAAAACGGATCGCTGGGGCTACCTCCCCCTTCGATCTTAAATAAAGATGGTCGAAATAACTATAATATGCCTCGGATAAATAAAAATTGAAATCTAGGATTCTCTGATCCTGGTCACCATCCTCCCTCAAATCCACCTCCCAATATACCTAATCCCAATCCTTTCGCCTGTACGTTCTGTGACAGATCTTTGACGACCGCTAATGAAGAAGGGCTCATCCTATTCAATTCGATGAGGAAATACTTAGAAATGATGTCAAGTTAAGATGAAGAAACGAGGATGCTAGCGAAGAAGGAGTCCGACCTGGAAAAGCAAAGGGTTAGATTAATGAGCATAAAACTTCATAAATCTTTCTCTAGTCGGGCCCTCGAGGCCATTAAAAAAGAAAGGCAAAAAGCCTCCTATAGGCAGCTAGTATCCAATTATAGGGATAGGCAGCTAGCATCCAATTATAGAGATGAAGCCAACATTCCTCTTGCTAGAGATGAAGCCAACATTCCTTTAGCTTCGACATCATCTGCATTGGCGCTTGATACTGGTTCTGATACCTTTTCACAATCATCGATAATCACCCCATTTGATTCAGAACGGGTAAATGAGTTACACACTCACCTTCTTAATTCTCAACCTCTTCGTCATTCTGACGTAGTAAATACCACCATCCTTAATGAAATTGATTCTCAAGCAATTAATTTAGGTCCCGATGAGGTTATAGAACGACTAGGAATTTTTCTTCTATAAACCTTTCCCATTAACAATAGGCCGATTCGCCTCAACCGTAGAACAAGAAGAAGAAATGAATACCGCGCTTCCCAAAGGATTTGGGCGGAACATCAAGATTGATGTATAAGTCGATTCTTGCAGGCCCTGACGAAAGTCAGATGCCACTTAAAGAAATTAAGATCCTGTTATATCGTGTCAATTATGATTCTCTTTCTCCAAACTCTCAATTGTCAAATACCTAAGTTACTTTATGTATTCAGTCTGTTAATAACCTTTGAGCAATCAACACTTAAATAATATAATATGAAATATTGAATCAATAACTAAAGTCCAAGGATTACAGTATTTTATTTGAGTAACGATACATGAGTGGCGACGAGGATAGAGCGGATTCACAAATTAAAGAAAATCAATGAGAAAAGTTTAAAAAAAAGAAGCACGTGGTCTTACAATAAAAAAAAAAGAAATAAAACAAACTGCATGAATAGATTTTTTTTAATTGATATTAAATAAATACATACACGAGTTAACATTATATACAGATAAAAAAATTCAATATTCAGTGAAATTAAAATATGACACAACCCGTAGTTGTTCAGTCACTCCAAACTCCATTTTCTATCGAACCATATGACAAAAATATCAAATGGAGCCGTTGGGTTGATAGATTTGAGACTGCGATTGCCCTTTTTGACCAGCCTATTGAAAAAAGGTCAAATAACTCCTCCACTACATGGAAAGTGAAGCATACAACGTTCTTTGCGATAAAGTGTCACCAGACAAACCATCAACCAAATCATATGACGACATCATTAAAACTTTATCCGAGTTCTTCGACCCAACTCCAAACGAAATATTGGAAAACTATCGCTTCCAGAAACCTGTGAAGAATTTCTGAATGCACTTAGGCGTTTATCAATTGGGTGTAAGTTTGGTTCATACTTACAAACCGCTTTACGAAACCAATTTGTATTTGGTCTAACAAATCAACGCATTCAAAATCGGCTTCTAGAAAAAGAACAACTTACTCTATCGTCAGCACTAGACACCGCCAAGGCCATAGAGGTATCAGAAAAAGGTGGTGCGGAGTTACACAAAGAGAAAGATTTGACATCTGATATCAATTTCGTAAAAGAAAATAACAAAAAGAAAAAAAGCACTTGGGAAAATAAATCAAGTACAAATCCAATAAGAACATCGTCATCGACAAATTTTGTTTGTTATCGGTGTAACAGCACGGAGCATTTAGCAACCATATGCAAGAATAAAAACTCAATGTGCTCATACTGCAATACAAAGGGGCATCTACAGCGAGCTTGTTTTAAGATGAGACGAAATGGAAGAGGAGCTACAAATCAATTAGAAGAAGAGACCGATGCCGAGAACATTTGTGTTGATGAAATCTGCCACATATCAGATGAGCTTTTGCAAATCGACGACCCAAGCCAGGTAACACTTCGTTCCAAAATGTGTTGCGAACTTATTGTTAATGACATTCCTTTTATTTTTCAAATAGATACTGGGTCACCTGTAACTGTTGTCGGTCTATCAGATGCAAAGAAACAATTTGGCAAACTTCATTTACAAAAAAACGATACGGAGCTGGTTAGTTTTTGCGGAAAGAAGCTGGAATGCTTTGGTTATGTTAACGTCAAGGTTAAAACAAAGCAAAACGTGGTTAACCTCAAAATGTACATCGTTCGATCGCAACGAAACCCTTTGCTTTGTCGTGAATGGCTTCGACAGATCAAATTAGATTGGGGTCAACTTTTCGAAAAACAATTAGATACAGTAATGCAAATACAACAAGACAAAGCTAAATTCTCAGTAATTGACGAACTAGTTAATAAGTACCCTAAGGTATTTTCCAAAACAGCAGGAAAAATTGCAGGAATACAGGCACGGTTACATATGAAAGAAAATGCCTCCCCGATTTTCATCAAAGCGCGTCGCGTGGCATTTCCATTAATAAAAGCGGTTGAAGATGAGCTGGAGAACTTAGTAGCAAGCGATATTTTGGAAACAGTGGATACGTGTGAGTGGGCTACACCGATAGTTGCTGTTCGCAAGCGAAATAACCAAGTTCGAATCTGTGGCGATTATAAAGCCACAGTCAACAAATTTTTAAATATCGATGAATATCCGTTGCCATCAATTGATGAACTATTCACCTCAATGGCTGGGGAAAAAAAATTTACAAAAATCGACCTGGCCAAAGCCTACTTGCAGTTAGAAATACACCCAGATGGTCGTGATTATCTAACGTTGAGCACCCATAAAGGGTTATATCGGCCTAAAAGAATGATGTTTGGGATCGCGTGTGCACCAGAAAAATGGCAACGGCATATGGAGCAAATTTTGAGTGATATCCCAGGTGTAAAAGTGTTTTTAGATGACATAAAAATCACAGCGGAAAATGATTCGGTTCACTTACAGCGTTTGGAAGAAGTACTTCGAAGATTAAATCATTACAATATGCGAGTGAATTTGGATAAGTCTGAATTTATGGTAGATCGTATAGAATATTGTGGGTATATGATAGACTGCAATGGAATTCATAAAATGAGAAGCAAAATTGACGCGATACAAAACATGAAAAAGCCAAGCAATAAAGACGAAGTAAGAGCTTTCGTGGGTCTCATAAATTACTATGGAAGATTTTTAAAAGGGTTTTCTGAGGCAGGCGATGAACCGGCAGCGGATGCAGGAGGTTCAGGTAAGGAAAATAATCAGGAAGTGTTAGGACGATCAGAGAGACAAAGAAGGAAACTGGATATATGGGGTTACGAGAAGATATAACTGTAATAGAATTACAGCCTTCATTCATCCACTCATTAGTATAAAATAATATTATTTCAAGGAAATTGTATTAAAATATTTTAAATTTGTTTTGGATTTTATATTTTATATCTAATATCGAATTTGTTTGTAAACTTAAAACAAAACATAAAATCTCCTTGAGGGGAAGAGCTGTTATATCGTGTCAATTATGATTCTCTTTCTCCAAACTCTCAATTGTCAAATACCTAAGTTACTTTATGTATTCAGTCTGTTAATAACCTTTGAGCAATCAACACTTAAATAATATAATATGAAATATTGAATAAAAAACTAAAGTCCAAGGATTACTGTATTTTATTTGAGTAACGATACAATAGATCCCTTATTGGGAGAATATCATGGGACATCCTTCGCTGTCAAAACCACCTGACAGAACTTGTGGTGACTCGTTATTGTCTTTGACAATACCTATCACTGCATTTGCAATAAAAAAATCTAGATTTTCGATTGGCACACCTCCAGGTCCTGATGGACTCACATCAAAAATTTGGAACCGTGTTCCTGAGGAAATAGTAGCAATGATATTCAATGTATTCTTGTGGTGTGGTAAAGTACCACAACACCTTTATGAGTTCAGAACGACTCTAATCCCTAAGACCTCCACTGCGTCAGGTCCGGGTGGCTTTCGACCTATTGCGGTCTCGTCTGTTGTCCTACGTCAGTTCCACAACATCTTGGCCAAAAGGCTTTCAAATGCTGTGGTACTTGACCCAAGACAAAAGGCCTTTGTCGCTTCTGATGGATGTGCTATTAACACCACTCTACTTGATTAGTACTTAGATCCCAACACTAATCACTATCTAGCTGCTACCTAGCTTCAATAGACGTCACTAAGGCGTTTGATTCAGTGTCCCACCCGACTATAATAGGGACTTTATGTTCCTATGGCGCTCCTTTTAAATTCATTAAATATATAGACGAATACTATAGTAGGGCTTCAACTAGAATTACAACAATAACTTGGATTTCGAGTCCCTTTTGCAACAGAAATGGTGTTAAACAAGGAGATCCATTGTCACCAATATTATTCAATCTGGTAATCGACGTCTTCTGAAATCTCTTCCCAAAAAGATTTCATGTAAAATTGGGTCTGCAAGGGTTAATGCGCTTGCTTTTGCGGATGATCTCATTCTGTGCGCCTCTACCCCTCGGGGACTGCAAAGCCTGCTTGACCACACTCAGGCCTTTCTCTCGTCATGTGGCATGCATATCAACGTCTCTGAATGCAACACCGTCATCATTAAGGGACAAGGTAAGCAGAAAAAAACAGTGATAGAAAATAGGACCTTCCAGCTTAACAGTAAGGAATTACCAGCTCTTAAGCGCTCAGAACATCTAAAATATCTAAGTATTGAATTCTCGCCTGAAGGCAAATGCAAAATAGAAGCCCACAACGAATTAGATCCTAAGCTACAAAGCATTACCCCTGCACCGCTGAAACCCCAGCAACGTCTACATATAATACGCACCGTTCTTTTTCCCCAGCTATACCATAAATTGACGTTGCGAAGTGCACATATTAATGCACTTAATAAAATCGATAAGAGAAATAGAGTCAAGGTCAGAAGATGGCTCGCTTTGCCGAGTGACTCGCCCATCACATATTTTCATGCACCCGTCAAACAGGGCGGTCTCGGCATTCCTGCTGTGAGACTGATGGCTCCTCTTATAAGACTTATTAGATTAAATCGGCTTACGCTTCCTTATTTGGAAGATGTGGTACAAGCCAACACATTCTTAGCTAAAGAAATTGATGCCGCAAAAAGAAGACTAAATTTAGGCAGTATCAATATTGAAAGTAAATCTGATCTCGATACCTACTGGTCCAATAAACTTCACAACTCTGTTGATCAATCACAGCGGTGGGCTCGTGAGCCTACACGGCTTCTTACAGGTAGGGCCTTCCTGCACTGCATAAAAACTAGAATTAATGCGTTACCCACGAGATCTCGTACATCTCGTGGAAGAACATACCTCGAACGTGTATGCAGAGTAGGCTGTCCTCGGACTTAAACCCTTAACCATGTGGTCCAGCAATGTCAAAGAGCCCATGCCAGTCGTATCGAGAAACATGACTGAGGAGTTAAATTTCTGAAGCGTAGTATTAACTCAAGAGGACTTACCACTCTAGTAGAACCTAGAATAATTACCAACGAAGGAATTAGGAAACCAAATCTGGTGGTTAAGGATGGAAATCGAGCCATTGTCATCTACGCTCAGTCTATTTCTGATTCTTATTCACTAGATCTAGGTCATAGGAATAAAATAGCGAAATATAATACAGTGTCGGTTAGTAATGAAATTAGATCTTAATTGGATGTTGATGAATTCATATTTACGTCGGCCACCCTTAATTGGAGGGGTATTTGGTCAAAAAGAAGTGTTCAGGAACTCGTTGATCTTGGCATGATCAAATAAAAAGACACAGCTCAACTTTCAACTACAGTTTTAATACAAACTACCAGATGCTTCAGGATTTTCAATGAAGCTACCTGGTCTACCAGACGATTTGATCCGGGTTAAATCCCTCATTTCAATTTCCTACGTTTATTTACGTGCTGCCTGCGTATCAGGCACAATTCAGTACGGTCATTTGATCCTGCTGATCCCAACGTCGTATGAAAAAAAAAAATAGTACGGAAACCTACTGGACGTATGCATCCAGTTGAGTTCGACATAGAAAAAGAACGGATCTCGAACGGTCGAATCTATAAAAAAGCAAAGACAAAAACCCGACCATAAAAGACTTGTCGAAAGTTACAAACTTGAGGATGCTGCTCAGGTCATCGAAGAAAATGAAGCTATGCTTGAAGAACCAGCAAGTAGTAGCTATGATGTTATTTTCCTCGACCACCTATTTAGATCGTAACTGAGCGGAAAAAATAATAACAACACTGAAACTCTAAGCCAAATAACAACGCTAGCACGGACAAGCAAAAAAGACGAAATTGTTGCCCTTATAGGCAACTACTTACTTTCGCTTTTCCCAGAGAGAAGAAGATCTCAGAACCCAAGACGCCACAGACCTAGAAATGAAGAAGAACATCTAAACAGAAGAAAGTGGAGACGTAAGGAGTACAAGCTTGTACAGATAAACTAGAAGAAACACCAAAGCAGGTGCATAAAGTCTATCCTGGAAGGACCCCATACTGGTTCAATGCCACCGAAAGACATCATGCTCCCATTTTGGGAAAACGTTAAAAGTTAAAAATGCAAAATTGTCCAGCTCCTCATCACCTGGTCCCGATAGAGTAACAGTGAAAGCATTAAACAAACTACCACTGGACATTAAGTGCACAATATATAACTTAATCCTATAATGCGGACGCCTACCGGAACGACTATACGAGACAAAAACGACTTTAATACCGAAAAAGAAAGACGCAACAGAGCCAGGCAACTATAGACCAATTGCTGTCTCATCAGTTCTTGTTAGGCAAATACACAACATCTTGACGAAAAGACTTACATCCGCAACTATACTTGACAAGCCTTCTGTTCTTCTGATGGTTGCGCAACAAACGCAACCATCTTCTACCTTCTTCTGCGATATCAACACGAGACTGTCTCTAGTTATTATATTGCCATGGTCGACATAGCCAAAGAGTTTGATTTATTATCCCACTCGACAGTCATCGATTCTTTAAAGGGATATGGTGCTCCAAAAGGATTTGTAGAATACATCAAAATATTGTACAATAAATCCTTCACCAAAATACAAACGAACGACTGGGTCTCGAACCCTATCAGAGCTCTCAGCAGTGTAAAGCAAGGTGATCCTCTATCCCCAATGCTATTCAACAACGTTATCGATAGAATTCTTAAATCACTGCTAAGAGAGGTATGTGGATAAGTAGGAAGCTCGTCTGTAAACGCACTCGCTTTTGCCGATGATCTGATCCTATGCGTAACAACAGAAGCAGGTCTACAACAGCTTCTGAACCACACGCATCTTTTCTTTAACTCTTGCGGTCTGCATGTCAATCCGGCCAAATGCAAAACAATTTCCATAAAAGGACAGGCCAGGCAGAAAAGAACAGTAATACTAATCAGTTAATTCACCAAAGGATTATTGCTTTAAAGAGAACTGACACTCTTAAATACCTAGGTCTAGAGTTCTGCCCAGATGGAAAGTGTAAGGTCGATCCAATCAGTGAACTATCGGATTAACTGCAGCGCATTAGTGGGGCTCCTTTAAAACCCCAGCAACGCCTGCACATCCTGAGAACAAAGCATTGTGATGGCCCTAACGGGTGTTGGCACAATGTGATTTCTGCCCAGTGCTCTGAATGTCAAAGTGAAGAAATTCAAGTAAGCGTGGGTAACACACTTGAACACTTGAAAGGCGTCAGCACGCAAATATCAACTAGCGCAGAACCGGTGTCAATTCCAATACGCAGAGGAGTTAAACAAGGAGACCCTCTATCACCTATCCTGTTTAATAAACTTCTCGACGAGCTTATCGGCCAAATCGACCAATTCTCCGGAATTGAAGTGTCAAAAGGTCAGCGACTGCGTTGCCTCGCTTACGCGGATGACATCCTATTATTTGCAAACACCAAAGAAGACTCAGAGAGGATGTTGGGAGCAACAAACAGTTTTCTCGCCGAACGAGGAACGGCTCCTAATGCAAGAAAGAGTCAGATGATCCATCTAAAGACGGTCCCCATTAAAAAAAAAATTTACGCCGCAACGCAGCCCGCAACATACGGGAACCTCGTTATAGAAGCCCTAGCTGTTGAGGAACAAATGAGATACCTAGGGAGCCAGTTTACACCTAACGGCGAATCAAATATGAGCCTCCCTACATTACTAGTCGATTACTACTACGCATATGAAGAGCCCCCTTGAAGTCCCACCAGAAGTTAAACATACTCCGCAACTACCTGATTCCTCGCTACATACCAACCCTCCAAAAGCCAACCATCACTAGGAAGACCCTCAAAGAGACGGACATTAAAATAAGAGCTTTCGTCCGGCTAATACTCCATCTACCAAGCCATTGCTCCAATCAAATCCTCTACGCTCCAGTTTCGAAGAGAAGTCTCGGGCTGTTCGAATTCCGCAGCAGGATTCCTGTCATAATGGTAGAGCGTATCGACAGACTGTCCAGGGACGTCATAATATCTGACATTGTAACCATCGGCCAAAACTGGATAAGAAGAGTACGCGGAATGATACAGGCCAGCAAAGCGACCAAAGCCGCTTGTTTAGAATACCAGGCCCAAAAACTCGAAATATCTTATTCCGGCAACTGAATAAATCAAGTGTCAAACCACCGAGCAAGTACATCTTTTATCTACAGCCCACCACTATACTGGTCCGGTGAAGACTTCATTAAGGCAAAACTGCTAAGGTACAACTTCCCCCAACAAGAGGTATTCCATCTAACCCACCATCAGAGCGCCGTTGCCGAGGTCATTGTGACAGAGTGGAAACACTATGTCACGTATTACAGGCGTGTCCAGCCTCACATTGGGAACGTATAACAAGGCACAACTACGTTCAGAAGCGAATCGTGACTGCTGCGAGGGAGAAGGGCTGGAGGGTCGAGATCGAACCCCAAATCCGAGGCCAGGACGGGATCCTGAAGAAACCCGACATCATATTTACCAAAAACAACACCACAGTGGTATGTGACGTCGGAGTTCACTGGGAAGGACCCGAACCTCTGGCCCTTCAATTCACACATAAAATGGCGACCTATAGCACCGCATCCTTCCTCGGCCGCCTGCAGCAACGATACCCAAACAACATCATCAGGATTCTTCCTCTGATTATAGGTGCCAGAGGCGCCTGGTGCGCCCAAAATAATTTCCTGATAAACCAACTTGACGTCTCCAATAAAATCATCGAAGACATCGTCCATACTACAATAAGAGGCACCTGGATGATTCACCAGGCTTTTATGCGAAGGGTATGGTAGTAGAGCGAAAAAAAGGAAATAATATCTTAATGGTACAGCTGCCAAATACCCCAGCTGAAAATACAATAGAATCAAACGCTTATTGATATTAAAGATAAATCTATGTTAGAATTGCTCTATTTATTAAATTTAGTTAAGTTTATTCAAAAATTGTTAGGTTTTTGTGATCAATAAACATACTCAATGCGTTTGCTTGAGAAAATAGCCAAATGCCTCGTCATCTAATTAGTGACGCGCATGAATGGATTAACAAGATTTCTACTGTCCCTATCTACTCAGTTGAATTTTGGTTGTCAAAGCGAGCGGTTGTGTTGCTCTGTAATTAAAATTTAATATTTTTTGTTTTTTTTCCGGTTCCCAAATTGCGAGAAATTTATAGTGGTGTTTTTGTGCGGGAAAAAAGGGTTTTCCCAAAAATTTTAGCGTATCATAAAAATTTGCAAACACCAAAGAAGACTCAGAGAGGATGTTGGGAGCAACAAACAGTTTTCTCGCCGAACGAGGAACGGCTCTTAATGCAAGAAAGAGTCAGATGATCCATCTAAAGACGGTCCCCATTAAAAAAAATGTACGCCGCAACGCAGCCCGCAACATACGGGAAACTCGTTATAGAAGCCCTAGCTGTTGAGGAACAAATGAGATACCTAGGGAGCCAGTTTACACCTAACGGCGAATCAAATATGAGCCACCCTACATTACTAGTCGAGCTAAAACGGATAAGAAGAGCCCCCTTGAAGCCCCACCAGAAGTTAAACATACTCCGCAACTACCTGATTCCTCGCTACATACCAGCCCTCCAAAAGCCAACCATCACTAGGAAGACCCTCAAAGAGACGGACATTAAAATAAGAGCTTTCGTCCGGCTAATACTCCATCTACCGAGCCATTGCTCCAATCACATCCTCTACGATCCAGTTTCGAAGGGGGGTCTCGGGCTGTTTGAATTCCACAGCAGGATTCCTGTCATAATGGTAGAGCGTATCGACAGACTGTCCAGGGACGTCATAATATCTGACATTGTAACCATCGGCCAAAACTGGATAAGAAGAGTACGCGGAATGATACAGGCCAGCAAAGCGACCAAAGCCGCTTGTTTAGAATACCAGGCCCAAAAACTCGAAATATCTTATTCCGGCAACGGAATAAATCAAGTGTCAAACCACCGAGCAAGTACATCTTTTATCTACAGCCCACCACTATACTGGTCCGGTGGAGACTTCATTAAGGCAAAACTGCTAAGGTACAACCTCCCCCCAACAAGAGGTATTCCATCTAACCCACCATCAGAGCGCCGTTGCCGAGGTCATTGTGACAGAGTGGAAACACTATGTCACGTATTACAGGCTTGTCCAGCCTCACATTGGGGACGTATAGCAAGGCACAACTACGTTCAGAAGCGAATCGTGACTGCTGCGAGGGAGAAGGGCTGGAGGGTCGAGATCGAACCCCAAATCCGAGGCCAGGACGGGATCCTGAAGAAACCCGACATCATATTTACCAAAAACAACACCACAGTGGTATGTGACGTCGGAGTTCACTGGGAAGGACCCGAACCTCTGGCCCTTCAATTCACACATAAAATGGCGACCTATAGCACCGCATCCTTCCTCGGCCGCCTGCAGCAACGATACCCAAACAACATCATCAGGATTCTTCCTCTGATTATAGGTGCCAGAGGCGCCTGGTGCGCCCAAAATAATTTCCTGATAAACCAACTTGACGTCTCCAATAAAATCATCGAAGACATCGTCCATACTACAATAAGAGGCAGCTGGATGATTCACCAGGCTTTTATGCGAAGGGTATGGCAGTAGAGCGAAAAAAAAAGAAATAATATCTTAATGGTACAGCTGCCAAATACCCCAGCTGAAAATACAATAGAATCAAACGCATATCGATATCAAAGATAAATCTATCTTAGAATTGCTCTATTTATTAAATTTAGTTAAGTTTATTCAAAAATTGTTAGGTTTTTCTGATCAATAAACATACTCAATGCGTTTGCTTGAGAAAATAGCCAAATGCCTCGTCATCTAATTAGTGACGCGCATGAATGGATTAACGAAATCCGAGGCCAGGACGGGATCCTGAAGAAACCCGACATCATATTTACCAAAAACAACACCACAGTGGTATGTGACGTCGGAGTTCACTGGGAAGGACCCGAACCTCTGGCCCTTCAATTCACACATAAAATGGCGACCTATAGCACCGCATCCTTCCTCGGCCGCCTGCAGCAACGATACCCAAACAACATCATCAGGATTCTTCCTCTGATTATAGGTGCCAGAGGCGCCTGGTGCGCCCAAAATAATTTCCTGATAAACCAACTTGACGTCTCCAATAAAATCATCGAAGACATCGTCCATACTACAATAAGAGGCACCTGGATGATTCACCAGGCTTTTATGCGAAGGGTATGGCAGTAGAGCGAAAAAAAAAGAAATAATATCTTAATGGTACAGCTGCCAAATACCCCAGCTGAAAATACAATAGAATCAAACGCATATCGATATCAAAGATAAATCTATCTTAGAATTGCTCTATTTATTAAATTTAGTTAAGTTTATTCAAAAATTGTTAGGTTTTTCTGATCAATAAACATACTCAATGCGTTTGCTTGAGAAAATAGCCAAATGCCTCGTCATCTAATTAGTGACGCGCATGAATGGATTAACGAGATTCCTACTGTCCCTATCTACTCAGTTGAATTTTGGTTGTCAAAGCGAGCGGTTGTGTTGCTCTGTAATTAAAATTTAATAGTTTTTGTTTTTTTCCGGTTCCCAAATTCCGAGAAATTTATAGTGGCGCGAAAAAAGGGTTTTCCCAAAAATTTTAGCGTATCATAAAAATTAAGTGAGTGTCCGTTTTACTGAGAATTGAGCTTTTTAAAATTTATAGACTACCTGGAAAGGTCGCACGTGGGTAACCGTTATAAATCTTAAAAATATACCTGTTTTCGGTGGTGAGTGTTCCAAGAACGGCGAAGGATTAGTGGCGATGACTAATTTATATGACGTAGGCGGCGGTGGTAAAAATATCACGTTGTCATCAGAATATGAATCCGATGATAATCCGGTGATAAACAGAAAAATATCGAACCTCAGTGCAGGGCGGTTAAGGATGTTTGCTGGAGGTCTGGTGGCTCTGGTCATCCCTCGACGCGTTGCAGCAATGAAATACATTGCCGTGACTGTGCTTTCAAGGGTGAGCCGGCGGGCCACCTAATGCTTACGGACGGTTGTCCGATATATGCAAAGGCGGTTGCTAGGGCGTTGGCAAGACATTAGATGGCTAGATTCTTCCAGCTAAATTGTCAGGGGTCGTCCAATTGTTCGCTTAGCTTAGGGCAGTTGATGCGCAACGCGAGGTGTAGCTTTGCTCTGTTGCAAGAACCTCATATCACAGGAGAGGTTATGAGGGGATTGCCGGAGAAAATCAGGTCGTTCATAAGTGAGGACGGTAATGCGGCCATACTTGTGAACGATATCTGCACTGAGGCTGTGCTCATCGACAAGAGTAAATGGGGCGTATTAGTTAGTGTTGAGGGCGCCTTTGGTAGGGTCTTTTTGGCTAGCATTTACTGCAAGTTTGGTGAAGAAATCGAGCCGTACTTAGAGTATATGAGTGAATTGGTTCGTCTCATAGGCAGTGGTGTGGCGATTTTTGGGCTAGACGCAAACGCGGTTTCCCTCAGGTGGCATAGTAAGTTCTTAGAATCTACGTCTCAGAGCCGAAAAGTTGCAAGGGGGGAATTGCTTTGCGAATGGATGACTGAAAATTCGATGCATGCAGTCAATAAGCCGAGTGGATTCTACACGTACTGTGGACCGAATGGCGGTGTCAGTGACATCGACGTGACACTGGCAAATGAGGCGGCGCTTGACAGACTAGGTTTCAATTGTTCCATCAGGGAGGGCGAGGGTGTGAGCGATTACAGCTTGATTGAAGTTGAGATCGAGTACGCCCCCGTGCTTCGTGTTGGCCATGGAGGGTTGGGAGTCAAGCGCTGGCGACTGAACAATGTCGATTGGGCATTGTATCAGGAGCAAATCAGGCGCGGTCTGACGTTGGTGCCTCTGGCAGAGTTCGATAGCCTAACGATTGATGCCAAAATAGGCAAAATTAATGAGGTAGTCTGGGGTGTCAACGATTCTCTCCTTCAGAGGATTCGGAAGGTGAATCCAAGAAGTGTGAAATGGTGGAAACCCCAGTTGGAAGAAAGACGTGTGAGGTCAGGTCGCTTCGAAAAGCATTTCAGAGGGCGGTTCGAACTAGGGCAGTTAACTTAGATGAGCTGAAAGCTGTCTACAGGCAGAAATAAGCACAGTATAAGAAGATGCTGCGTAGTGTCAAAGAAGAAAATTGGGTATCTTTTACCGAAAGGCATAGAGATGACCCATGGGGTCAGCTTTATCGCATCTGTTGGGGGGGAGAACCCAGGAGATAGGGTGTATTAAAGAAGGAAGTATAGTCCATGATACGTGGAAAGATAGTGTAGGGGCGCTTATGCGATCTTTCTTCCCTAGGGCTGAGCAATTGGATGCCCCGTCGGCGGGCGGGCGGCCAAGTGCTCCTAGGTTAGATTTTGTTGAAATCGAGATAGCAGTAGCTATGCTCAAATCGAAGAAATCTCCAGGTTTTGATGGACTGACTGGCAAAATGGTGAAAGCCATATGGTCAGCTGTTCCGGAATACTTGGAGATTCTTTTTGGAAGTTGTGTAAGGCTAGGGTACTTTCCCTTGGAATGGAAGTGTGCAAGGGTACTTCCGCTTCTTAAGTCTCCCGATAAGATCAGGTCGAATCCTCGATCTTATCGTGGCATCAGCCTCCTTCCAGTGCTTGGCAAAGTACTGGAGAGAGTGATGGTGAATTGGGTATTTTTGTCGACTTTAAGGGCACCTTCGATTACTTAAATTGGAATTCGGTCAGGTCGAGGTTAGTTGAGGTCGGTTGTCATGAACTGGCTCTCTGGGATAGCTATTTCTCGAATAGGAAGGCCAGAGTAGTTGGTAGGTTAGATGAAGTGACGGTTAGGGTAGAGCGGGGTTGTCCGCAGGGGTCGATTGCAGGTCCATTTATTTGGAACCTGATGATGGATCCCCTGCTTGTCAGTATTAGCACTGAATTTGAGGGCGTTAGTTGTAGCGCTTTTGCTGATGATCTCCTTGTTCTTGTTGAAGGCCAATCTCGTGTCATCACAGAGCGCAGGGGCACGGAGGTCATGAGTAGAGTGCGTGCTTGGGGCGAGAGTGTAGGTGTTGAAATAGCGGTCGATAAGACGTCCATGATGTTGCTCAAAGGCAAATTATCGGACACAAGAAATCCTACTGTAAGAGTTGGCGAAGTTTCGCTAAGCTATGTGAAGGAATTTACATATCTTGGTATCACCTGTAGTGAGAGGTTGAATTTTCTCCCACATTTCGCCCGGGTGAAAAATAAACTGAACGCCGTCGTGCAGATGGTTAGGCGCATTCTCGTTAAGGATTGGGGACTTACCAAGAGGGCAGTTCGCCTCATTTATGAGGGGCTATTTGTTGCTTGTGCAACATTTGGTGCGCCAATCTGGTGTGACACTGCCAAACAGGTCTTGGGTAGGAAGAAAATTCTTTCCTGTCAGAGGGTCATGCTCCTGGGTTGCGTGCCAGTATGTCGCACGGTGGCATTGCAAGTATTGGCTGGGGCACCACCTCTTGACCTGGTGGCAGTACGTCTTGGTATTGCCTTCAGGATGAAAAGAGGAATGAGCTTGGCTACAACTGACTGGGAAGAGGCTTCAGGTGCTGTAGGTTTGAGAAGTAGGGAAGCGAAATTCTTTCTCCAGGAGTGTGTCCTTGCTAGATGGCAATCTAGATGGACTAGTTGTGAGGAGGGAATTACCACTTTTGAGTTCCTTCCCAATGTTAGGCAGGCATTTGGTAGGAGGAACATTGGTTTTTCAATGTTCTTAAGTTTTTGTTGACAGGGCACGGCTCATTTAATGCATTTTTGCATTAAATTAATCGTGCTTTGGCGTCTGGATGTTTCTGTGGAGGGGCGTTCAAGAATTGGCTACACGTCATTACTGAATGTTCCCACTACGAGGATATAAGGGATCTCTCTGCTATGGGAGTAGAAGGTTCCGATGGAAGCTGGAATTTCAGTGGCATCCTCTTCAATGTGGAGGCTACTGCAAATCTAGCAGCATTTGCCAATGAGGCCTTCAGGAGAAGGAGGCTTGTTAGGTTGCTTTAGGTTGTTCTAGGCTGTATCATGTAATTGTCGCTGTTCTCTTTTGTTGTTTATTTGCGGTGTGATGTTGTCCTGCATTACTACCAGTACTAAACTGGTGGTCGAGCAGGATAACATGAAGGCTGCCAGGCCTTGGACTGTAAGGAGTCTATCTGGAAGTGACCTTAACGGTTGCGAAGCTCGACCTGAAGCTATATTCGGGTACCACGGGAGACAGGAGCCCTGGTTCTTGTTGTTCTAGTGTTTCATATACACTGTGCGACCTGATACCACCTGTCTGTGAGGTAGGCCTCCTAGTGGGAGCATCGTGGTGGCTGTGGTTACCGTATGCGGAGCTAAATGGTGTTCTAAAGGTTCTGTTTAACACCTATGGCCCTTAGAATACAAGAGGTGCAAGATAGACCTCGCTCTATAACAAGGGGTGCAGTTCATGCCTTACACATGGCGTAAGCCTGCATGGAGCCGCTATTGGTACAGAAATGAAAAAATTTTTGCAAAATCAATAAGAAAAATATATATTTTAAAAACTTGATAAATTTTGAACGAAAGGGAATACGGTTCCAATTTCGTAACCTGTTGAGTATCCGTTTGTTATCAAAAATGGGCTTTTTGCTCATCCTGGCAACAGGTACGACCATAGAGAAGCCGTCGAGAGATATCGAAAGAGTTTTCTTTTCTGTTTTATAGTCGTACTACCATGGAAGTCTTTCAAAGAGAGATATGGTAGATGGACTAGAAGAGCATGACATTTACTGTTGTGTCGATATTTTCTCCTCGGACCTTGAAAATTTATGGTGGGATTACGCAAACTTCTCAACAGGCCGTACCGATATCCGCAGCTGGTCTCCAAGGTGAAGAGTCTCTAGTCGATAGAATAATGTAGGTAAGGGAAGTCGGCAAATTAGATCCGTAACTTCGGGATAAGGATTGGCTCTGAAGATTGAGATAGTCGGGCTTGAATTGGAAGCAATAACATGGTTTATGTACTCGTTCTGGGTAAATAAAAATTTTTCGGAATTTTGTTCCCCGGTTAGTAGTTTACTTAACCAATTGTGGAATTTTCTTGCTAAAAGTCTTAAGATGTATCGCAAGGTATGTTCTTTTGATTTATAACGACTATCAATTAACAATCAATTCAGAACTGGCACGGACTTGGGGAATCCGACTGTCTAATTAAAACAAAGCATTGTGATGGCCCTAACGGGTGTTGACACAATGTGATTTCTGCCCAGTGCTCTGAATGTCAAAGTGAAGAAATTCAAGTAAGCGCAGGTAAACGGCGGGAGTAACTATGACTCTCTTAAGTGCCCAGTATAATAATAAGGTGGCAATCTACAGCACGCCCGCCTTTATTTCATTTCATTTCATTTATTACGTATTTTTATATACAAACACAGGAAGATAAATCTTATAAGATGCAAGTGCAAGTTTGTGAATAATATAATACATGGAATATAAACAAAAATTATTGTACATGTTTAGTAATTTATTATGGAAAAGGATAATATAATATTAATAATAAATATATATATATATATATAGATACCGTAAAAGAGAGGTACCCACAATACTCCATCTCTGTGTTACCTCTCATTTTGGGAGCCCGAGGCATTTGGTGCCAACAAAATAAGTTCATACAACATCATCTACAACTAACAAAATTTGAAGACGCAGATATTGTAGCAACCACGATAAGAGGCAGCTGCGCAACTCACCGACACTTCATGAAGTTCGTGTGAAGAACCAGGCCACCAAACTACCACCCGTGATGCAGCGTTACTATTCTGAACTATTTAACCGAGCAAATCTGGGGAGGAGCTCATATAAAGAGGTACTACTACCAGGAAAGTAGCAACAAGAGAGGCAGCGCAGCGTAAACATCTTGCCAAATTATTTTTTTAAACTCATGTAAATTGCTCTTAAATGTTATTTAATTTATATATAAGTATTATTTAAGAAGTAGTATGTGGTTTAGAAAAGAAAAATAAAAGGCCGTCCTGACTGACCGGCTCATATTTATTTCTAGCCAAATGCCTCGTCATCTAATTAGTGACGCGCATGAATGGATTAACGAGATTCCTACTGTCCCTATCTACTATCTAGCGAAACCACAGCCAAGGGATCGGGCTTGGAATAATTAGCGGGGAAAGAAGACCCTGTTGAGCTTGACTCTAGTCTGGCAGTGTAAGGAGGCATAAGACTTGTAGAATAAGTGGGAGATATTCTGATTTATTAGTTTATCGACAATGAAATACCACTACTCTTATTGTTTCCTTACTTACTTGATTAAATGAAACGTGTATCAATTTCTAGCCATTATACGGATGTATTTATATATCTTATGGTAATGGAACTTGATTCAAGCTTCTAGAACAAAATATCAAGAGTTTGTTATATAATTATAAACAAATTTAATGAATTAACAATTTAGTAATATTTTGTTATGTGACTCGAATTTGGTATAACTTTTATACTCAGATATGATTCAATTCAAGGACATTTCCAGGTAGGGAGTTTGACTGGGGCGGTACATCTCTCAAATAATAACGGAGGTGTCCCAAGGCCAGCTCAGAGCGGACATATACCATTCAAAGAGCAAAAGGGCACATGCTGACTTGATCTCGGTATTCAGTACATACAGGTACAGCAAAAGCTCAGCCTATCGATCCTTTTGGTTTAAGGAGTTTTTAACAAGAGGTGTCAGAAAAGTTACCACAGGGATAACTGGCTAGAGGCGGCCAAGCGTTCAAAGCAACGTCGCTTTTTGATCTTTGTGAAGCAAAATTCACCAAGTGTTGGATTGTTCACCCATGCAAGGGAACGTCAGCTGGTTTTAGACCGTCGTAAGACAGGTTAGTTTTACCCTACAGATGAGAAAAATTGTTGCGACAGCATTCCTGCGTAGTACGAGAGGAACCGCAGGTACGGACCTATGGCACAATACTTGTTCGAGAGAACAGTGGTATTACGCTACGTCCGTTGGATTATGCCTCTAAGGTCGTATCCGTGCTGGACTGCAATGATTAAAATGAGGCGATTGTATTGTATGGCAATAAACCATTAAAAGTCTATTATTTATTAATGGACGACAATGGAGTGAAGCCAATGTTCTTGTATACCATAGCGATATAGGTGTATATAAATATCACCCGTAGCCGAGCTAGTTATAAAATTTTTATTTTTAAAATCAAGACAAGGTGTAATGGTCATCTTATGATGAGCCCAACCATTGCATCGGGGCGAAACGCATATAAGAACACCTATGCTGGTTTATTTTTATTTTTATTGATTTTAAAAATAAAAATTTTATTTTCATGATTTTAAATCATATTTATTAAAAAAAAAACTTAAACTATAATATATTTCAAACGAAATACATAAATAATAATACATAAAAAAGGTTTTTTAAAAATATGCTTTAGAAAAAAAAAGTTATAAAAATTATATATAAAAAAGCATATAAAAACTTTATATTATTATTTGCTACAGGCTTTAAATCACACAATAGTATGGTCTTTTTCACATACAAAAAATGATTGAAAAAATTAATTTTTTCTCAATACATAGAAGTAAATAAAACATTCGTATACAAAATTTGAGTCTAAGTCGATGGGGATCTCAGTTTTATTTTAATTTTGTCCTTTACAAGTCTTCACTCAGTCGTGTTCGGAAGGTATTTTAGGGGACTGCAATTTTGTCAGAGGTCTTAAAACAAAATAAATTTGTATATGAAAATCACTGAATTCAATGAAAAATTGGTCAATAGTGTTTTATAAGGAAAAACTATTGTAAAATGGTATTAAATTTAATATAGAAGACAAAAATTTCAACAAAAAATTGTCTTAGTCCATGAAATGAATAAAATCAAAGACAAAAGATTTTCAACAAAAAATTTTCTAAATCCACACAATGAATAAAAACGAAGACAAATTTGGATGGATTTTTATATTTTTCCGTCCATTTGTATTCTCTAATCAATGGTGTTCGAAAAGAACTATATGGACCCAAGATGTTCTTGGTTACTATACGAGAATGATACGAAAGTATATGGCTCGCTTCATGGTACACATGTTATCGTGAAACTAACTTCAGGTTGTTCTCTTCGGAGGACGTGCCAAGATTCTTTTATTTCTACATGGCGTTAAAATAAAAAAATTAAAGATGATATATTTCTATGTATTATCTATAAAAATCATTATATACAAATGAAAAAGAATTAAGTTACAATTTTGAAAATTGGAAACAAGTTTATGCTTGTACAAAGGAATTGACGGAAGAATTCTTGATCCTTAATCAAAAACAAATATATGAAAAATATAAAAAGATTACTTCAAAAAGTAATAGAAATTATTAGAAATTTGAAAATCATTGATATATATTTGTAAAAGGTATTTCATTCTCTAAAATTGAATAAAATAAAAACAATTAAGGGCTTGCTCATATTTGAAAAAAGAAAATTAAAGTTATTATTGAAAAACCTGTGAAATATACATTTCCCTACAATTCTGTACTAAATAAGATAAAAATTATAGAGAAAGATTTGTTACAGGAAATTCAATGTAAAATTTTTCAAAATTTCATTTAATAATAAGCAAAATAAAAATATATGATGGTCTTGATCATTATATATACCTCCTATTTAAACCTGCTTCAGTGCTCTTTACCGAGTACTGTTGTGGGCCGGTACAATTACTTTGAACAAATTAGAGTGCTTAAAGCAGGCTCCAAATGCCTGAATATTTTGTGCATGGAATAATGAAATAAGACTTCTGATCTATCTTCATTGGTTTTTAGATCAAGAGGTAATGATTAATAGAAGCAGTTTGGGGGCATTAGTATTACGAAAAAATGTATTATAAAAATATATTATATGAAAAGAATTAAAAAAAAAGAAATATATTTATACGAATAAAAGAATTATAAAAGAATACAAATATAAAAAGATTTTTTTTTCTTTTAAAAAATTTGAACAGAAAAAATTTAATTTTTTTCTAAAACAAAAATTATAAAAGAACAATGAAGAAAAAGTATATATTCAAAGGAAATATATACAATAGAAAAAAAAATATTTTTTTTCTAAAATATATTACGTCCCATAAATATGAAATTACGTTCCTTACAAAATGTTTTACTTGTTGTACTTATTTTCTAAGTAAACGATTCTTTATTGAATTGGACATTCGCAACATAAACATTTAATATAAAAAGAAATATTTTAATAATATTATCATATTTCTTTAATAAAAATGACTTGATAAAATAAAACAAAAAAATTCTACTCCAAGCGGTGGATCACTCGGCTCATGGGTCGATGAAGAACGCAGCAAAATGTGCGTCTTCGTGTGAGCTGCAGGACACATGAACATCGACATTTTGAACGCATATCTCAGTCCATGCTGTTATGTACATTAATTATTTTTAAAGTGCTGCTTGGACTACGGTTGAGGGTTGTGAGGCTATGCTAAATAAGTATATGTTATATTATTGGATTTCGTAAAAGCTTCATAATATTAATTTACAAAGTATACCTTAAAAATATTATTTGAATCCAATTTCTGCCCAGTGCTCTCAACGTCAAAGTGGAGAAATTCAAGTAAGCGTGGCTAAACACCGGGAGTAACTATGACGAATAGGAAATTTATAACATACGTGGACGAACATTTGAGAGGAGTCAACACGCAGATTTCAACTCGTGCAGAACCGGTGTCAATACCAATCTACAGAGGAGTTAAACAAGGAGACCCCCTATCTCCAATCTTGTTTAATATCCTTCTCGATGAAATCTCTGGGATTGAACTATCACCGGGTCGGAGACTGCGCTGCCTCGCTTACGCGGATTATATTCTATTGTTTGCAAACTCCAAAGAAGACGCAGAGAGGATGCTGGGAGCAACAAACAAATTTCTCACCGAACGAGGCATGACTCTTAACCTAGGAAAGAACCAGATGATCCATCTTAAGACGGTCCCCATTAAAAAAAATTTACACCGTAACGCAGCCCGCAACACATGGTAACCTTGTCATTAAAGCCCAGCTGTTGAGGAGCAAATGCGATACCTAGGGAGCCAATTTACATCCAACGGCGAATCCAATATGAGCTTCTCTACATTACTGGTCGAACTACGACGCATAAAAAGAGCCCCCTTGAAGCCCCACCAGAAGTTGATCTCACTCCGCAACTATCTAATTCCACGCTATAAACCAGCCCTCCAAAAGCCCACCATCAGTAGGAAGACCCTTGAAGAGACGGACATTAAAATAAGAGCTTTCGTCCGATTAATATTACATCTACCTTCTCATAGCATTCTGTGGTTCAACGCAGTAATATTTTTCTTATAGTCTTCGTCTGTTTTGGTTTTTGTGTTTCTTTTATTTGCAATGGCTGGAAATTTCAGGGTAGATTATTGTAATATTCGTGGGCTTAGATCGAATTTTCTTTCTGTGTACTCCCATACTGCTTTAAACAGGCCAGCTGTATTGGCACTAAGTGAAACCCAAGTGGGTGAGGATTCCGATCCCACTGAATTCTTTATTCAAGGGTATAACTTGGTGCCATTATTCTTTTCCCACCATGGTCTCGCCATTTACATTGGGAATGATGTTGCTTATCAGTTTTTGCCACAATATGGTCCCTGCACAAATTCTTTTTTCAATTTTATGTGGTTTAAATTTTCCGTGAATAAGCAAATCATTCACTATTGCTTCCTTTATCGAAGCCCAAATCTAGACAGAGTATCAACTTCTCGTGAATTTGATGCTTTGTCTGATTCCATCCAAAGAATTGTTTCGTCCTATCCTCGCACTGAAATCGTTGTTACGGGCGATTTCAATGTACACAATTCTTCATGGCTTCAACATTCGGGCCAGTCAACACCAGAAGGAGTGTGTGCTGAGATCTTCGCTGAGTTAAACCACCTAACTCAGCTGGTCAACGAGCCCACTCGAATATCGGATGTGGTAGGTCGAGCAGAAAACACTCTTGACTTGTTTCTTACATCTGACCCTGGTAAGTACACTATTAGTGTCCTATCTCCTCTAGGCACATCTGACCATTGTGTCATATCAGCAAATTTCTCGTGTAAAAACTCTCCAGTTAAAGAAAGAGCTCCTAAGAGAACCGTTTGGCAATACGAGAAAGCCAACTGGGACGGTCTCAATAATTACTTTAGGATCTTTAACTGGTCACTATGCTTTCTCGATAGTGACGTTGACGCCAGCGCTGATATGATCACAAGTTTGATTCTCCTAGGAATGAGAACTTTTATCCCGAATAGGGTTAAAAGCATCAGACCTAAGGAAAACGCATGGTTCGATGCGAGCTGTAAAGAGGTTATTAGGGTTAAGAAGGTAAGTTTCCGTTGTTTTAAAGCCAATCCAACTGAGGAAAACCGGAATAAGTTCAAGCAAGCCAGGAAGGCCTGCAACGCCCATATTCGACGGACCAAATTTTTACATGACCAAAAATTACGGCAAAAAATACTGCAATGCCCCAAAGGCAGTAAAAATTTTTGGTCATTTGTAAAAAATATGAGGAATTCTTCCTCTTCCTCGGTTCCTACGCTCGTTGTGAATGACACTCCATTTGTTAGCTCCTTAGAGAAAGCAAACCTCTTTGCTAGGCAGTTCGCCGCCAATTCAACTCTGCCAGTGAGTGTTATGACTCCGCCTGTACTTGAGCGAGTTAATGATTCTATGGGGCAAATCTTTTTTGCACTCGTACCGTAGCGAGGGTCCTAAAAGATCTTAACATACACAAATCTGCTGGTCCGGATGGTATTCCCGCTATTGTTCTGAAGAGGTGTTCTTCATCGCTGGCAAAACCACTGCGTAAGCTTTTTCATCTGTCCTACTCCTCAGGTCTCGTTCCGAGCGGATGGAAAACCGCATTTGTCCAGCCTATTCCCAAAAAAGGCGAATCTTCCTCACCGTCTAATTATCGACCGATTGCACTTACGTCCCTTCTTTCCAAGGTCATGGAAACGCTGATTAATTATCAGCTCAAGAAATATCTTGAAGAACGGAAGCTTCTTAATGACCGACAGTATGGCTTTCGTAGCAATAGGTCCACTGGTGATCTCATGGTTCATCTCACCGAACAGTGGAACAAGTCTTTACATAGCTTTGGAGAAAGTAAGATTATTGCACTTGATATTTCAAAAGCATTTGATAGGGTTTGGCATCAGGCTCTCTTATCGAAAATGCGTGCTTTCGGTTTGCATGAATCCATCCTTCATTGGATTAGTAATTACCTTTCGAATCGTTCAATACAAGTTGTATTGGATGGATTCAAGTCTGAAACCCATAATATAAATGCTGGTGTGCCCCAGGGCTCTGTTCTATCTCCAACACTCTTTCTCATTTTTATTAATGATCTCCTGTCTGCAACATCTAATCCAATACATTGTTTCGCTGACGATAGTACTCTTAGCTTTTCATATTCGTTTTCAGATTCACACCCCTCTTCTTCGGATGTGGAACTGCAACGACAAAATATGATAAGCTCATTAAATTCCGACCTAAACAGCATTGTACAATGGGGAATAAGAAACCGACGCAATGCTGTCTTGTATCGTTAAAGCGAAATATACCCCCGCTGCCATTATCCATAAATGGCACTTGCATCGAGGAAACTGAACATCTGGATATTCTTGGTATGTGTATCACCAACCACCTTTTGTGGAACAATCACATACGCGATGTCGCCAAAAATGCCGCAAGATGTTTGGGTTTTCTAAGGCGATGCAAGAAGTTTTTCTCCCCCTCTGATCTGGCTGTTATTTACAAGTCTTATATACGTCCAAAGCTTGAGTATAACTCCCATATCTGGGCTGGTGCTCCTGCAACTTACTTAAGCCTCTTGGATAGTATTGAACGTAGAGCATTTAGATTGATTGGTGATATTACCATCATAAGATCATTTACGTCACTTGAACATCGTCGAAATGTTTCTTGTCTCACCCTGTTTTACCGTTATTTTAATGGTTTATGCTCTAGAGAAATAGCCAGCTGCATTCCTCCCCTTAAACAGTTCAACCGTAACACTCGCGCTTCTAGGAATGCTCATCAATATACCCTCGAGCCCATCTTCGGTCGTACTGTCAAGTATAGAGATTCGTTCTTTAGCCGTACTATGCGAATGTGGAATGCCTTACCACACTCTGTCTTTCCCAGCTATTGCAATATTCAGGAATTCAAAACCAATGTACACCGACATCTCCTTTCAACCCCTCTCTCCCTTTCCTAGTGCTCACACTGTGTCTACATAATAAGGGTAATATATCCCCTTGAGTGTGCGCTTATTATAAAAAAAAAAAAAAAATCACATACTCTATGCTCCAGTCTCAAAAGAGGGCTTTTCGAATGCCGCAGAAGGATCCCTGGTACGAAATAATATCCAATATAGTAAACAGCGGCCAAAGTTGGATACGGAGAATACGTGGAATGATACAGGCCAACAAAGCCACCTGTGGAGAAATAAAAAAGCAAAAGTTTAACTTAAATGCAAATTCAATTTTTATTAATTGCCAACTTAACATTTCAAGAGTGGATCGAGTAATAATGAATTTTTCTTAACCTAAATTTGAAACATGATCTCTGTACATGAGAATATGCAAGAAAAGAGAAAGAATGAACTTAAACAGAATGTCAAAAAAAAAGTTTTGTGTACGTTCAAGGCTAGAATAAATTGTAGCATGTTTAGATTATGTTATAATTAATTTTACTTTTTATATTCTTTAACACAACCAAAGCTGCATTTCTAGTATACCAGGCCACAAACTAGAAATTTCTCATTCCGGCAACGCAATACATCAAGTATCAAACCACCGTGCATGTATATCATTCATCTATAGTCCGGCACTGTATTGGTCTGGCGAAGACTATATAAAGGTAATACTACTCAGATACAGCCTCCTCCCAACTAGAGGAATTCCATCCAATCCACCATCTGAACGTCGCTGCCGAGGTCATTGTGAAAGAGTGGAAACTCTATGTCACGTACTACAGGCATGTCAAGCCTCACATTTGGAACGAATAACCAGACACAACTACGTACAGGAACGAATCGTGAATGCTGCGAGGGAGAAGGCCTAGACGATCGAGATCGAACTCCGGATCCGAGGTCAGGACGGGATCCTAAAGAAACCCGATATAATATTCACCAAAACCGACACCACAGTGGTATTTGACGTTGGAGTTCATTGGGAAGGATCCGAACCTCAGGGTTGAACTAGCAAAAAGTTAACAAATCGATTGTCATCTTATTAGTGACTTGAAGCAATTAATCATGTAAAAATAAAAATGATCGAAAATATTCTGTCTTTTTTCACGTACAAAAATCTTTTTCATATACAAAAAATGATTGAAAAAATAAATTTTTTCTCAATACGTAGAAGTGATCGAAAAATTGAAAAATTTTAAATAAAATATTCGTATCTATGAGGACGTCAGATTTTATTCAAGTCTTCACTCACTCGTGTTCAGAACGTATTTTAGGGGACCGCCATTTTTGTCAGAGGTTTTAAAACAAAATAAATTTGTATATGAAAATCACTGAATTCAAAGCAAAATTGTTCAATAGTGTTTTATAAAGAAAAACTATCGAAAATGGGTTTAAATGGAATATAGAAGACAGACAGGGCGAAGAGAAAATTTATTTTTCAACAAACAATTTTCTAAGTCCATTTAAAAATATCAAACAAATATTTTTCCACTCCCAGTTCGGGGAGGTAGTGACGAAAAATAACAATACAGGACTCATATTCTAGGCCCTGTTATTGGAATGAGTACAATTTAAATCCCTAACAAGGACCAATTGGAGGGCAAGTCTGGTGCCAGCAGCCGCGGTAATTCCAGCTCCAATAGCGTATATTAAAGTTGTTGCGGTTAAAACGTTCGTAGTTGAATTTGTGCTTCATACGGGTAGTACAACTACAATATTGGATTGTACATTACCTTATGTATGTAAGCGTATTACCGGTGGAGTTCTAATATATGATGGTCTTGATCATTATATATCAAATCAAATGGAAGGGACCTACAAATTTAGGCCAAATCGGAACGGCTAGTTTTTGAGAAAGCACTTTTTCATGACAAGAATTACTCTTGAAGGATTTGTCAATTCCTCGCAAGAGGCAGTACCCGCGAAAATTATTATTTTTTTTTTTAAATTAAGGTGGCACAGGCAGGGATTGAACCCAAGACCCCTTGCATGACAGTCCAACGCAGTAACCATAATGCCAAGGGTACTACTGATCATTATATACACCTCCTATTTAAACCTGCTTCAGTGCTCTTTACCGAGTGCTGTTGTAGGCCGGTACAATTACTTTGAACAAATAAGAGTGCTTAAAGCAGGCTCCAAATGCCTGAATATTTTGTGCATGGAATAATGAAATAAGACTTCTGATCTATCTTCATTGGTTTTTAGATCAAGAGGTAATGATTAATAGAAGCAGTTTGGGGGCATTAGTATTATGACGCGAGAGGTGAAATTCTTGGACCGTCGTAAGACTAACTTAAGCGAAAGCATTTGCCAAAGATGTTTTCATTAATCAAGAACGAAAGTTAGAGGTTCGAAGGCGATCAGATACCGCCCTAGTTCTAACCATAAACGATGGCAGCTAGCAATTGGGTGTAGCTACTTCCATGGCTCTCTCAGTCGCTACCCGGGAAACCAAAGCTTTTGGGCTCCCGGGGAAGTATGGTTGAAAAGCTAGCTTCTTAAATGGACAAATTGCGTCTAGCAATAATGAGATTGAGCAATAACAGGTCTGGAATGCCCTTAGATGTCCTGGGCTGCACGCGCGCTACAATGAACGTATCACCGTGTGTTTCCTAGACCGAGAGGTCCGGGTAAACCGCTGAACCACTTTCATGCTTGGGATTGTGAACTGAAACTGTTCACATGAACTTTGAATTCCCAGTAAGTGTAAGTCATTAACTCGTATTGATAACGTATCTGCCCTTTGTACACATCACCCGTTGCTACTACCGATTGAATTATTTAATGAGGTCTCCGGACGTGATCACTGTGACGCTAACGTATTACGGTTGTTTCGCAGAAGTTGACCAAACTTGATGGTTTAGAGGAAGTAAAAGCCGTAACAAGGTTTCCGTAGGTGAATCTGCGGAAGGATCATTAACGTGATTTTTCCAAATTATAAACTTTATTTTTTTCGAAAGAAAAAAATATTGAAAAAATATAAAACAAAAAAAGTATATAAATACAAAATGTATTATAAAAATACATTATATTAAAAGAATTTAAAAAAAATAATAAAATATATTTATAAGAAAAAAGAAAAAAAGAATAATAAAAGAATACAAATATAAAAAGATTTTTTTCTTTTAAAAAATTTGAACAGAAAAAAATTTACTTTTTCTAAACAAAAATTATAAAATAACAATGTAGAAAAAAGTATATATTCAAAGAAAATATATACAATAGAAAAAATTTATTTTTTTTTCTAAAATATATTACGTCCCATAAATATGAAATTGCGTCCCTTACAAAATGTTTTTCATGTTGTACTTATTTTCTAAGCAAACGGTTCTTCATTGAATTGGACATTCGCAACATAAACATCTAACATAAAAAAGAAATATTTTAATAATATTATCATATTTCTTTAATAAAAATGACTTGATAAAATAAAACAAAAAAATTCTACTCTAAGCGGTGGATCACTCGGCTCATGGGTCGATGAAGAACGCAGCAAAATGTGCGTCTTCGTGTGAGCTGCAGGACACATGAACATCGACATTTTGAACGCATATCGCAGTCCATGCTGTTATGTAATTTAATTAATTTTAAAGTGCTGCTTATACTACGGTTGAGGGTTGTATCAAATATTATTTGAATCCAATTTCTGTCCAGTGTTCTCAACGTCAAAGTGGAGAAATTCAAGTAAGCGCGGCTAAACGGCGGGAGTAACTATGACGAATAGGAAATTTATAACATACGTGGACGAACATTTGAGAGAAGTCAGCACGCAGATTTCAACCCGTGCAGAACCGGTGTCAATACCAATCTACAGAGGAGTTAAACAAGGAGACCCCCTATCTCCAATCTTGTTAAATATATCTCAATGAACTTATCTGACAACTTCACCAATTCTCTGGGATTGAACTATTGCCGGGTCGGAGACTGCGCTGCCTCGCTTACGCGGATTATATTCTATTGTTTGCAAACTCCAAAGAAGACACAGAGAGGATTTTGGGAGCAACAAACAAATTTCTCACCGAATGAGGAATGACTCTTAACCTAGGAAAGAACCAGATGATCCATCTTAAGACAGTCCCCATTAAAAAAAATTTACACCGTAACGCAGCCCGCAACACATGGTAACCTTGTCATTAAAGCCCAGCTGTTGAGGAGCAAATGCGATACCTAGGGAGCCAATTTACATCCAACGGCGAATCCAATATGAGCTTCTCTACATTACTGGTCGAACTACGACGCATAAAAAGAGCCCCCTTGAAGCCCCACCAGAAGTTGATCTCACTCCGCAACTATCTAATTCCACGCTATAAACCAGCCCTCGAAAAGCCCACCATCAGTAGGAAGACCCTTGAAGAGACGGACATTAAAATAAGAGCTTTCGTCCGATTAATATTACATCTACCTTCTCATTGCTCTAATCACATACTCTATGCTCCAGTCTCAAAAGAGGGCTTTTCGAATGCCGCAGAAGGATCCCTGGTACAAAATAATATCCGATATAGTAAACAGCGGCCAAAGTTGGATACGGAGAATACGTGGAATGATACAGGCCAACAAAGCCACCTGTGGAGAAATAAAAAAGCAAAAGTTTAACTTAAATACAAATTCAATTTTTATTAATTGCCAACTTTACATTTCAAGAGTGGATCGAGTAATAATGAATTTTTCTTAACCTAAATTTGAAACATGATCTCTGTACATGAGAATATGCAAGAAAAGAGAAAGAATGAACTTAAACAGAATGTCAAAAAAAAGTTTTGTGTACGTTCAAGGCTAGAATAAATTGTAGCATGTTTAGATTATGTTATAATTAATTTTACTTTTTATATTCTTTAACACAACCAAAGCTGCATTTCTAGTATACCAGGCCACAAACTAGAAATTTCTCATTCCGGCAACGCAATACATCAAGTATCAAACCACCGTGCATGTATATCATTCATCTATAGTCCGGCACTGTATTGGTCTGGCGAAGACTATATAAAGGTAATACTACTCAGATACAGCCTCCTCCCAACTAGAGGAATTCCATCCAATCCACCATCTGAACGTCGCTGCCGAGGTCATTGTGAAAGAGTGGAAACTCTATGTCACGTACTACAGGCATGTCAAGCCTCACATTTGGAACGAATAACCAGACACAACTACGTACAGAAACGAATCGTGACTGCTGCGAGGGAGAAGGCCTGGACGATCGAGATCGAACTCCGGATCCGAGGTCAGGACGGGATCCTAAAGAAACCCGATATAATATTCACCAAAACCGACACCACAGTGGTATTTGACGTTGGAGTTCATTGGGAAGGATCCGAACCTCAGGGTTGAACTAGCAAAAAGTTAACAAATCGATTGTCATCTTATTAGTGACTTGAAGCAATTAATCATGTAAAAATAAAAATGATCGAAAATATTCTGTCTTTTTTCACATACAAAAATCGATTGAAAAAAAAAAGTCTTTTTCATATACAAAAAATTATTGAAAAAATAAATTTTTTCTCAATACGTAGAAGTGATCGAAAAATTGAAAAATTTTAAATAAAATATTCGTATCAAAAATTTTTGTAAGTCTATGAGGACGTCAGATTTTATTCAAGTCTTCACTCAGTCGTGTTCAGAACGTATTTTAGGGGACCGCCATTTTTGTCAGAGGTTTTAAAACAAAATAAATAATATAATATAGAAGACAAAAATTTCAACAAAAATGAAATTTTTCCCATGAAATGAATAAAATCAAAGACAAAATTTTTCTAAATCCACACAACGAATAAAAACGAAGAAAAATGTTTTCAACTAAAATTTTTCTAAGTCCATGAAATAAATAAAAACTAAAAAAAAATTTCAATAAAAATTTGTTTAGTCCATGAAGTGAATAAAATCAAAGACAAAACATTTTCTAAATCCACAAAACGAATAAAAACGAAGACAAATTTTTTCATCAAAAATTTGTCTGAGTCTATTAAAAATAAAACCGAAACGAAGTTTTTCTAAGTCGATGATTAACATGGATTTTTGTATTTTTCCGTCTATTTGTAGTCCCTAATCAATGGTGTTCAAAAAGAACTATATGGACCCAAGATGTTCTTGGTTACTATACGAGAATGATACGAAAGTGTTTGGCTCGCTTCATGGTACACATGTATGTTATCGTGAAACTAACTTCAGGTTGTTCTCTTCGGAGGACGTGCCAAGATTTTTTTATTTCTACATGGCGTTAAATTAAAAAAATTAAAGATGATATATGTGTATGTATTATCTATAAAAATCATAATATAATAATGAAAAAATATAAATATAAAACAAAATAAAAATACAAAATGTATTATAAAAATACATTATATTAAAAGAATTTAAAAAAAAATAATAAAATGTATTTATAAAAAAAAAGAATAATAAAAGAATATAAATATAAAAAGATTTTTTTCTTTTAAAAAAATTGAACAGAAAAAAATTTATTTTTTCTTAAATCAAAAATTATAAATAACAATGTAGAAAAAAGTATATATTCAAAGGAAATATATACAATAGAGAATTTTTTTTTCAGGGGAAACCCTGATGGAAGACCGAAACAGTTCTGACGTGCAAATCGATTGTCAGAATTGAGTATAGGGGCGAAAGACTAATCGAACCATCTAGTAGCTGGTTCCCTCCGAAGTTTCCCTCTGGATAGCTGGTGCAATTAAAAATTATGTAAAATAATCTTATCTGGTAAAGCGAATGATTAGAGGCCTTAGGGTCGAAACGATCTTAACCTATTCTCAAACTTTAAATGGGTAAGAATCTAACCTTTCTTGATATGAAGGTTTAGGTTGTGATATATTGTGCCCAGTGGGCCACTTTTGGTAAGCAGAACTGGCGCTGTGGGATGAACCAAACGTAATGTTAAGGTGCCCAAATTAACAACTCATACAGATACCATGAAAGGCGTTGGTTGCTTAAAACAGCAGGACGGTGGCCATGGAAGTCGGAACCCGCTAAGGAGCAACTAGCCCTTAAAATGGATGGCGCTTAAGGTGTATACCTATTTTGATGGCCCTAACGGGTGTTAGACAATGTGATTTCTGCCCAGAGCTCTGAATGTTAAAGTGAAGAATATCATGTAAATGCGGGTAAACGGCGGGAGTAACTATGACTCCCTTGGCCTTTTCTTTTGAAGACAAACTTAAAGATAAATAAGAAACTCGCTTTGTTAGTATAAGTTACATGTCTTAACAGCTTCCTCGTGGCGACCGCTGGAATTGCCCAACAAAGTAGAGAGATGGAGGAAATTATTTTAATTGATTTCTGACATTTCTCCACTAACCGAGACGACTAATAGTTAAGACAAAAACGGATCGCTGGGGCTACCTCCCCCTTCGATCTTAAATAAAGATGGTCGAAATAACTATAATATGCCTAGGATAAATAAAAATTGAAATCTAGGATTCTCTGATCCTGGTCACCATCCTCCCTCAAATCCACCTCCCAATATACCTAATCCCAATCCTTTCGCCTGTACGTTCTGTGACAGATCTTTGACGACCGCTAATGAAGAAGGGCTCATCCTATTCAATTCGATGAGGAAAGACTTAGAACTGATGTCAAGTTAAGATGGAGTGATGAAGAAACGAGGATGCTACGAAGAAGGAGTCCGAACTGGAAAAGCAAAGGGTTAGATTAATGAGCATAAAACTTCATAAATCTTTCTCTAGTCGGGCCCTCGAGGCCATTAAAAAAGAAAGGCAAAAAGCCTCCTATAGGCAGCTAGTATCCAATTATAGGGATAGGCAGCTAGCATCCAATTATAGAGATGAAGCCAACATTCCTCTTGCTAGAGATGAAGCCAACATTCCTTTAGCTTCGACATCACCTGCATTGGCGCTTGATACTGGTTCTGATACCTTTTCACAATCATCGATAATCACCCCATCTGATTCAGAACGGGTAAATGAGTTACACACTCACCTTCATAATTCCCAAGCTCTTCGTCATTCTGAGGTAGTAAATACCACCATCCTTAATGAAATTGCCTCTCAAGCAATTAATTTAGGTCCCGATGAGGTTATAGAACGACTAGGAATTTTTCTTCTATAAACCTTTCCCATTAACAATATGCCGATTCGCCTCAACCGTAGAACAAGAAGAGGAAATGAATACCGCGCTTTCCAAAGGAATTGGGCGGAACATCAAGATTGATGTATTAAGTATGGCATCTGACGAAAGTCAGATGCCACTTAAAGAAATTATGATCCCTTATTGGGAGAATGTCATGGGACATCCTTCGCTGTCAAAACCACCTGACAGAACTTGTGGTGACTCGTTATTGTCTTTGACAATACCTATCACTGCACTTGAAATAAAAAGGTCTAGATTTTCGATTGGCACATCTCCAGGTCCTGATGGACTCACATCAAAAATTTGGAACCGTGTTCCTGAGGAAGTAGTAGCAATGATATTCAATTTATTCTTGTGGTGTGGTAAAGTACCACAACACCTTTATGAGTCCAGAACGACTCTAATCCCTAAGACCTCCACTGCGTCAGATCCGGGTGACTTTCGACCTATTGCGGTCTCGTCTGTTGTCCTACGTCAGTTCCACAAAATCTTGGCCAAAAGGCTATCAAATGCTGTGGTACTTGACCCAAGACAACAGGCCTTTGTCGCTTCTGATGGATGTGCTATTAACACCACTCTACTTGATTAGTACTTAGATCCCAACACTAATCACTATCTAGCTGCTACCTAGCTTCAATAGACGACGCTAAGGCGTTTGATCAACTAGAATTACAACAATAACTTGGATTTCGAGTCCCTTTCACGCCAGAAATGGTGTTAAACAAGGATCCATTGTCACCAATATTATTCAATCTGGTTATCGACCGTCTTCTGAAATCTCTTCCCAAAAAGATTTCATGTAAGATTGGGTCTGCAAGGGTTAATGCGCTTGCTTTTGCGGATGATCTCATTCTGTGCGACTCTACCTCTCGGGGACTGCAAAGCCTGCTTGACCACACTCAGGCCTTTCTCTCGTCATGTGGCATGCATATCAACGTCTCTAAATGCAAAACCGTCAGCATTAAGGGACAAGGTAAGCAGAAAAAAACAGTGATAGAAAATAGGACCTTCCAGCTTAACAGTAAGGAATTACCAGCTCTTAAGCGCTCAGAACATCTAAAATATCTAAGTATTGAATTCTCGCCTGAAGGCAAATGCAAAATAGAGGCCCACAACGAATTAGATCCTAAGCTACAAAGCATTACCCCTGCACCGCTGAAACCCCAGCAACGTCTACATATAATACGCACCGTTCTTTTTCCCCAGCTATACCATAAATTGACGTTGCGAAGTGCACATATTAATGCACTTAATAAAATCGATAAGAGAAATAGAGTCAAGGTCAGAAGATGGCTCGCTTTGCCGAGTGACTCGCCCATCACATATTTTCATGCACCCGTCAAACAGGGCGGTCTCGGCATTCCTGCTGTGAGACTGATGGCTCCTATTATAAGACTAATTAGATTAAATCGGCTTACGCTTCCTTATTATTATACTCTTAGCTAAAGAAATTGATGCCGCAAAAAGAAGACTAAATTTAGGCAGTATCAATATTGAAAGTAAATCTGATCTCGATACCTACTGGTCCAATAAACTTCACAACTCTGTTGATGGAATTGGATGAAGTGGTGCTTCTGATTGTGAACAATCACAGCGGTGGGCTCGTGAGCCTACACGGCTCCTTACAGGATAATTGCGTTACCCACGAGATCTCGCACATCTCGTGGAAGACCAAACCTCGAACGTGTATGCAGAGTAGGCTGTCCTCGGACCGAAACCCTTAACCATGTGGTCCAGCAATGTCAAAGAGCCCATGCCAGTCGTATCGAGAAACATGACTCAGTAGTTAAATTTCTGAAGCGTAGTATTAACTCAAGGGGACTTACCACTCTAGTAGAACCTAGAATGATTACGAAGGTAGGAATTAGGAAACCAGGTCTGGTGGTTAAGGATGGAAATCGAGCCATTGTCATCTACGCTCAGTCTATTTCTGATTCTTATTCACTAGATCTAGGTCAAAAATCAAATCAAATCAAATGGGGTGGCGCAACAGTCCGTTGTGAACCAAGGCCTAGTGACTTACAACTCTCAACCATTCCTGTGTGCGAGTAATGTTGTCAGGAATGGAAGGGACCTACAATTTTGGGCCGAATCCGAACGGCTAGTTTTGAGAAAGCACTTTTTCATGACCAGAATTACTCTTGAAGGATTTGTCAATTCCTCGCAAGAGGCAGTGCCCGCGAAAATTATTTTTTAAATTAAGGTGGCAGGGATTGAACACAGACCCCTTGCATGACAGTCCAACGCACTAACCATCATGCTACGGGTACTACTACTAGTACTAGATCTAGGTCATAGGAATAAAATAGCGAAATATAATACAGTGTCGGTTAGTAATGAAATTAGATCTTAATTGGATGTTGATGAATTCATATTTACGTCGGCCACCCTTAATTGGAGGGGTATTTGGTCATAAAGAAGTGTTCAGGAACTCGTTGATCTTGGCATGATCAAACAAAAAGACACAGCTCTACTTTCAACTACAGTTTTAATACACATTACCAGATGCTTCAGGATTTTCAATGAAGCTACCTGGTCTACCAGACGATTTGATCCGGGTTAAATCCCTCATTTCAATTTCCTACGTTTATTTACGTGCTGCCTGCGTATCAGGCACAATTCAGTACGGTCATTTGATGGATCCTGCTGATCCCAACGTCGTATGAAAAAAAAATAGTACGGAAACCTACTGGACGTATGCATCCAGTTGAGTTCGACATAGAAAAAGAACGGATCTCGAACGGTCGAATCTATAAAAAAGCAAAGACAAAAACCCGACCATAACAGACTTGTCAAAAGTTACAAACTTGAGGATGCTGCTCAGGTCATCGAAGAAAATGAAGCTATGCTTGAAGAACCAGCTAGTAATAGCTATGATGCTATTTTCCCCGACCACCTATTCAGATCGTAACTGACCAAAAAAAATAATTACAACACTGAAACTCTAAGCCGAATAACAAGGCTAGCACGGACAAGCAAAAAAGACGAAATTGTTGCCCTTATAGGCAACTACTTACTTTCGCTTTTCCCAGAGAGAAGAAGATCTCAGAACCCAAGACGCCAAGGACCTAGAAATGAAGAAGAACATCTAAACAGAAGAAAGTGGAGACGTAAGGAGTACAAGCTTGTACAGATAAACTAGAAGAAACACCAAAGCAGGTGCATAAAGTCTATCCTTGAAGGACTCCATACTGGTTCAATACCACCGAAAGACATCGTGCTCCCATTTTGGGAAAACGTAATGACGCAGAACTCAACAGCAATGCCAACAAGCGACAGAGCTGCTATAGAGCAATCGTTAGTATTGGCACCTATCACTGTGGATGAAGTTAAAAATGCAAAATTATCCAGGTCCTCGTCACCTGGTCCCAATGGAGTAACAGTGAAAGCACTTAATAAACTACCACTTGACATAAAATGCACGATATACAACTTACTCCTATGGTGCGGACGCCTACCAGAAAGACTATATGATAAAAAAACGACTATGATACCAAAAAAGACAGACGCAACAGAGCCAGGCGATTATAGACCAATTGCTGTCTCATCAGTTCTTGTTAGGCAACTACACAACATCTTGACGAAAAGACTTACATCCGCAATTATACTTGACAATCGACCGCAAGCCTTCTGTTCTTCTGATGGTTGCGCAACAAACGCAACCATCTTTTACCTTCTTCTGCGATATCAACACGAGACTTTCTCTAGTTATTATATTGCCATGGTCGACATAGCCAAAGAGTTTGATTTATTATCCCACTCGACAGTCATCGATTCTTTAAAGGGATATGGTGCACCAAAAGGATTTGTAGAATACATCAAAATATTCTACAATAAATCCTTCACCAAAATACAAACGAACGACTGGGTCTCGAACCCTATCAGAACTCTCAGCGGTGTAAAGCGAGGTGATCCTCTATCCCCAATGCTATTCAACAACGTTATCGATGAATTCTTAAATCACTGCCAAAAGAGGTATGTGGATAAGTAGGAAGCTCGTCTGTAAACGCACTCGCTTTTGCCGATGATCTGATCCTATGCGTAACAACAGAAGCAGGTCTACAACAGCTTCTGAACCACACGCATCTTTTCTTTAACTCTTGCGGTCTGCATGTCAATCCGGCCAAATGCAAAACAATTTCCATAAAAGGACAGGCCAAGCAGAAAAGAACAGTGATACTAATCAGTCAATTCACAATTGCCAACCAAAGGATTATTGCTTTAAAGAGAACACTCTTAAATACCTAGGTCTAGAGTTCTGCCCAGATGGAAAGTGTAAGGTCGATCCAATCAGTGAACTATCGGATTAAATGCAACGCGTTACTGGGGCTCCTTTAAAACCCCAGCAACGCCTGCACATCCTGAGAACTGTGCTGATTCCGCAGTTTTACCAACGTCTTACATTAGGAAGTACGCATATAGGAGTCTTAAACAAGCTAGATAGGAGAGTTAGAATGGAAGTACGTAAGTGGCTAGACTTGCCACACGACACACCCAATGCATACTTTCATGCCGACACTGCTGATGGTGGATATAAGGTATACGGCACCTCTAATCAGATTAAATCGACTGCAACGACTAAACCTACCTAAACTTGAAACAAACACCACCGCAAACACCTTCCTTGCACATGAAATAGACACCACTGCTAGACGGCTAAGCGTACCTGGACTTGACATTAGATCCAAAAACGAACTATATAACTATTGGGCAATAAAGCTCCATGAGTCTGTTGATGGAAATGGACTTAGGGAGGCACATCATGTGAAGTCAGCACACCGATGGGTTCGCGAACCCACTAGGCTCCTTAGTGTATGCGACTTCATTCATTGTATTAAGACGCGCATCAATGCCCTCCCTACCAGATCCAGAACGTCTCGAGGAAGATATAACATGACAAATCATGCAAAGCAGGATGCAGAAAAAATGACTGCCTGAGCCACATAGTTCAGCAATGTCCAAGGACACACAGTAACCGAATCGAGAGACACAACAGTATCATCAAATTTATAAAGAGAAATGTCAACAGTAAAGGGCTCTACACTATTGAAGAGCCTATCATTCAAACACCTGAAGGACCGCGAAAACCGGACCTTGTTATTAAGGACGGAAACAGAGCCATATTTGTTAACGCGCAAGTCATAACCGACTCCTACTCTCTGGAAATGGCACTCCTCACAAAAGCAAAAAAATATAACACCAGTACAATTCGCAATGAAATATCAGCACTCCTCGAAGTAGAGGAAGTGGCCTTCACATCTGCCACCCTTAAATGGCGTGGAATCTGGTCTAAAAATAGCTATCAACAACTACTTGACCTAAAAGTGCTGAAAAATTCAGATCTCACTCTGATACAAGAGTGTTAATAGGGACAAACGCCAGCTTCAGAAGGTTTAACGATGGAACTTATACCTACAGAATAGACCCTGGTTAATGATTACCTAATCATCCCACCCCGTTAGTACGTGCTGCCTGCGATTAGGCATAATTCAGTCCGTGCTGGATTAAAATGAGGCGATTGTATTGTATGGCAATAAACCATTAAAAGTCTATTATTTATTAATGGACCACAATGGAGTGAAGCCAATGTTCTTGTATAGCATAGCGATATAGGTGTATATAAATATCACCCGTAGCCGAGCTTATATAGTTGAACATTATTATATACGATGACAATGCCCAGAATCAATTATAAACGACTTTGGTAACGGGCAAGATGTTGTAAGTGGTAGAGCAGCTGCCATACTGCGATCCCCTGAAGCTCATCCTTTGCTTGATGATTCGAGTAAACAAAAATATATTAAATAATTATATTTAATATATATAAAAAAAACACTTAAACTATAATACATTTTAAACGAAATATATAAATAATAATATATAAAAAAGGTTTTTTAAAAATATGCTTTAGAAAAAAAAAGTTATAAAAATTTTATATAAAAAAGCATATAAAAACTTTATATTATTATTTGCTAGAGGCCTTAGATCACACAATAGTATGGTCTTTTTCACATACAAAAAATGATTGAAAAAATTAAATTTTTCTCAATGCATAGAAGTAAATAAAACATTCGTATCAAAAATTTGAGTCTAAGTCGATGGGGACCTCAGTTTTATTTTAATTTTGTCCATTCCAAGTCTTCACTCAGTCGTGTTCAGAAGATATTTTAGGGGACTGCCATTTTTGTCAGAGGTTTTAAAACAAAATAAATTTGTATATGAAAATCACTGAATTCAATGCAAAATTGGTCAATAGTGTTTTATAAAGAAAAACTATTGTAAAATGGTTTTAAATTTAATATAGAAGACAAAAATTTCAACAAAAAATTGTCTTAGTCCATGAAATGAATAAAATCAAAGACAAAATATTTTCAACAAAAAATTTTCTAAATCCACACAATGAATAAAAACGAAGACAAATTTGGATGGATTTTTATATTTTTCCGTCCATTTGTATTCTCTAATCAATGGTGTTCGAAAAGAACTATATGGACCCAAGATGTTCTTGGTTACTATACGAGAATGATACGAAAGTATATGGCTCGCTTCATGGTACACATGTTATCGTGAAACTAACTTCAGGTTGTTCTCTTCGGAGGACGTGCCAAGATTCTTTTATTTCTACATGGCGTTAAATTAAAAAAATTAAAGATGATATATTTCTATGTATTATCTATAAAAATCATTATATACAAATGAAAAAGAATTAAGTTACAATTTTAAATTGGAAACAAGTTTATGCTTGTAAAAAGGAATTGACGGAAGAATTCTTGATTCTTAATCAAAAAAAAAAAATTACATAAAAAAATATATAAAGATTACTTCAAAAAGTAATAGAAATTATTAGAAATTTGAAAATCATTGATATATATTTGTAAAAGGTATTTAATTCTTTAAAATTGAATAAAATAAAAACAATTAAGGGCTTGCTCATATTTGAAAAAAGAAAATTAAAGTTATTATTGAAAAACCTGTGAAATATACATTTCCCTACAATTCTGTACTAAATAAGATAAAAATTATAGAGAAAGATTTGTTAGAGGAAAATCAATGTAAAATTTTTCAAAATTTCATTTAATAATAAACAAAATAAAAATATATGATGGTCTTGATCATTATATATACCTCCTATTTAAACCTGCTTCAGTGAGCTTTACCGAGTACTGTTGTGAGCCGGTACAATTACTTTGAACAAATTAGAGTGCTTAAAGCAGGCTCCAAATGCCTGAATATTTTGTGCATGTAATAATGAAATAAGACTTCTGATCTATCTTCATTGGTTTTAAGATCAAGAGGTAATGATTATTAGAAGCAGTTTGGGGGCATTAGTATTACGACGCGAGAGGTGAAATTCTTGGACCGTCGTAAGACTAACTTAAGCGAAAGCATTTGCCAAAGATGTTTTCATTAATCAAGAACGAAAGTTAGAGGTTCGAAGGCGATCAGATACCGCCCTAGTTCTAACCATAAACGATGCCAGCTAGCAATTGGGTGTAGCTACTACTATGGCTCTCTCAGTCGCTTCCCGGGAAACCAAAGCTTTTGGGCTCCGGGGGAAGTATGGTTGCAAAGCTGAAACTTAAAGGAATTGACGGAAGGGCACCACCAGGAGTGGAGCCTGCGGCTTAATTTGACTCAACACGGGAAAACTTACCAGGTCCGAACATAAGCGTGTAAGACAGATTGATAGCTCTTTCTCGAATCTATGGGTGGTGGTGCATGGCCGTTCTTAGTTCGTGGAGTGATTTGTCTGGTTAATTCCGATAACGAACGAGACTCAAATATATTAAATAGATGCTTTCAGGATTATGGTGTTGAAGCTTTCATAGCCTTTATTCACGATTGTAGTAAAATATAATTGTGTTTGAATGTGTTTATGTTAGTGGAGCCGTACCTGTTTGTTTGTCCCATTATAAGGACACTAGCTTCTTAAATGGACAAATTGCGTCTAGCAATAATGAGATTGAGCAATAACAGGTCTGGAATGCCCTTAGATGTCCTGGGCTGCACGCGCGCTACAATGAAAGTATCAACGTGTATTTCCTAGACCGAGAGGTCCGGGTAAACCGCTGAACCACTTTCATGCTTGGGATTGTGAACTGAAACTGTTCACATGAACTTGGAATTCCCAGTAAGTGTGAGTCATTAACTCGTATTGATTACGTCCCTGCCCTTTGTACACACCGCCCGTCGCTACTACCGATTGAATTATTTAGTGAGGTCTCCGGACGTGATCACTGTGACGCTAACGTGTTACGGTTGTTTCGCAGAAGTTGACCAAACTTGATGGTTTAGAGGAAGTAAAAGTCGTAACAAGGTTTCCGTAGGTGAACCTGCGGAAGGATCATTAACGTGATTTTTCCAAATTATAAACTTTATTTTTTTCGAAAGAAAAAAATATTGAAAAAATATAAAACAAAAAAATATAAATACAAAATGTATTATAAAAATACATTATATTAAAAGAATTTAAAAAAAAAATAATAAAATATATTTATAAGAAGAAAAAAAAAAAAGAATAATAAAAGATACAAATATAAAAAGATTTGTTTTTCTTTTAAAAAATTTGAACAGAAAAAATTTATTTTTTTCTAAAACAAAAATTATAAAATAACAATGTAGAAGAATTATACAATAGAAAAAAATTATTTTTTTTTCTAAAATATATTACGTCCCATAAATATGAAATACAAAATGTTTTACATGTTGTACTTATTTTCTAAGTAAACGATTCTTTATTGAATTGGACATTCGCAACATAAACATTTAATATAAAAAAGAAATATTTTAATAATATTATCATATTTCTTTAATAAAAATGACTTGATAAAATAAAACAAAAAAATTCTACTCTAAGCGGTGGATCACTCGGCTCATGGGTCGATGAAGAACGCAGCAAACTGTGCGTCATCGTGTGAACTGCAGGACACATGAACATCGACATTTTGAACGCATATCGCAGTCCATGCTGTTATGTACTTTAATTAATTTTGAAGTGCTGCTTGGACTACATATGGTTGAGGGTTGTGAGACTATGCTAAATAAGTTGCTTAATTTATTAAGCATATGTTATATTATTGGAGTTTGTAAAAACTTCATAATATTAATTTACAAAGTATACCTAAAAAATATTATTTGAATCCTAAAGTATTCTTATATTATCTATTTTTTAGAGGATTATAGTATATAAAAATATACAATGAGAAAAATTAAACAATCCTCTATTATTTGATAATATGGTCGAAAGCAGGTTCAAAACTAAAAAAATATTTTTTATAGAGTATATACAATAAAAATAATTGCAAGTGTTAAACAACCTCAACTCATATGAGATAACTCCCTGAATTTAAGCATATTAATGAGGGAAGGAAAAGAAACTAACAAGGATTTTCTTAGTAGCGGCGAGCGAAAAGAAATCAGTTCAGCACTAAGCCATTTTGTTTTTATGACAAATATGGGATGCAGTGTATGGAACATCTATAATCTAGTATGAGAAATTAACGATTTAAGTCCTTCTTAAATGAGGCCATTTACCCATAGAGGGTGCCAGGCCCGTATAACGTTAATGATTACTAGAAGGTGTTTCCAAAGAGTCGTGTTGCTTGATAGTGCAGCACTAAGTGGGTGGTAAACTCCATCTAAAACTAAATATAACCATGAGACCGATAGTAAACAAGTACCGTGAGGGAAAGTTGAAAAGAACTCTGAATAGAGAGTTAAATAGTACGTGAAACTGCTTAGAGGTTAAACCCGATGAACCTGAATATCCATTATGGAAAATTCATCACTAATAATATGATATTTATAATATTATATAAATAGTGTGCAATTTTTCCATATAAGGACATTGTAATCTGTTAATGTAATAAATATTTATCATAAGATCCATTACTTAAGTTTATTCGAATTAGTTATTTTCGGATTTCTAACATAGGATAAATGTTTTGGATTTGATAAATCATTGACAGATATAATTATATAATGTGCTTAAATTTTTCGGAATTTTATCAATGGTAGATGAATCTAATGATTTGTTTATTTAATTGTATGCACTATTATGATTAACAATGCGATAGATTCAGGATACCTTTCCGGACCCGTCTTGAAACACGGACCAAGGAGTCTAACATATGTGCAAGTCATTGGGTATTTTTAATAAAACCCAATGGCGTAATTAACTTAACTGTTATATAATGGGATTAGTTTATATTTTGTTATGAAATATTAATTCAATCCCGGGGCGTTCTATATAGTTATGTATAATAGTATTTATATTATTTATGCCTCTAACTCGAGCGTACCTTGAGCATATATGCTGTGACCCGAAAGATGGTGAACTATACTTGATCAGGTTGAAGTCAGGGGAAACCCTGATGGAAGACCGAAACAGTTCTGACGTGCAAATCGATTGTCAGAATTGAGTATAGGGGCGAAAGACTAATCGAACCATCTAGTAGCTGGTTCCCTCCGAAGTTTCCCTCAGGATAGCTGGTGCAATTAAAAATTATGTAAAATAATCTTATCTGGTAAAGCGAATGATTAGAGGCCTTAGGGTCGAAACGATCTTAACCTATTCTCAAACTTTAAATGGGTAAGAACCTAACCTTTCTTGATATGAAGGTTTAGGTTGTGATATATTGTGCCCAGTGGGCCACTTTTGGTAAGCAGAACTGGCGCTGTGGGATGAACCAAACGTAATGTTAAGGTGCCCAAATTAACAACTCATACAGATACCATGAAAGGCGTTGGTTGCTTAAAACAGCAGGACGGTGGCCATGGAAGTCGGAATCCGCTAAGGAGTGTGTAACAACTCACCTGCCGAAGCAACTAGCCCTTAAAATGGATGGCGCTTAAGTTGTATACCTATACATTACCGCTAAAGTAAATGATTTATATGCGACTTCGGTTGGAAATAAATTTTGAAACTTTTGTGAGTAGGAGGGTACAATGGTGTGCTTAGAAGTGCTTGGCGTAAGCCTGCATGGAGCCGCTATTGGTACAGATCTTGGTGGTAGTAGCAAATAATCGAATGAGACCTTGGAGGACTGAAGTGGAGAAGGGTTTCGTGTGAACAGTGGTTGATCACGAGTTAGTCGGTCCTAAGTTCAAGGCGAAAGTCGAAAATTTTCAAGTTAAAAATAAATTTTTATATAAATTGATAATAAAAAAGCAAAAATATATTAAAATAAAGATTAAAGAAATGAAAAAATTTTTGCAAAATCAATAAGAAAAATATATATTTTAAAAACTTGATAAATTTTGAACGAAAGGGAATACGGTTCCAATTCCGTAACCTGTTGAGTATCCGTTTGTTATTAAAAATGGGCTTTTTGCTCATCCTGGCAACAGGAACGACCATAAAGAAGCCGTCGAGAGATATCGAAAGAGTTTTCTTTTCTGTTTTATAGTCGTACTACCATGGAAGTCTTTCGAAGAGAGATATGGTAGATGGACTAGAAGAGCATGACATTTACTGTTGTGTCGATATTTTCTCCTCGGACCTTGAAAATTTATGGTGGGATTACGCAAACTTCTCAACAGGCCGTACCGATATCCGCAGCTGGTCTCCAAGGTGAAGAGTCTCTAGTCGATAAAATAATGTAGGTAAGGGAAGTCGGCAAATTAGATCCGTAACTTCGGGATAAGGATTGGCTCTGAAGATTGAGATAGTCGGGCTTGAATTGGAAGCAATAACATGGTTTATGTACTCGTTCTGGGTAAATAAAAATTTTTCGGAATTTTGTTCCCCGGATAGTAGTTTACTTAACCAATTGTGGAATTTTCTTGCTAAAAGTCTTAAGATATATCGCAAGGTATGTTCTTTTGATTTATAACGACTATCAATTAACAATCAATTCAGAACTGGTACGGACTTGGGGAATCCGACTGTCTAATTAAAACAAAGCATTGTAATGGCCCTAATGGGTGTTGACACAATGTGATTTCTGCCCAGTGCTCTGAATGCCAAAGTGAAGAAATTCAAGTAAGCGCGGGTAAACGGCGGGAGTAACTATGACATAGATATTTTTGAACGCAAGCCCAGGGGGGTTAAATCTCCTCGCTCCTTTGGAGCACGGAACTCTGTTAAGTCTGTCATAAAAGTTTATTTTGAACGCAAGCCCATGGGGAGATAAACTCCCCTGCTCCCTTGGAGCACGGAAGTCTGTCATAGAAGTGCCTAACCATCACCTCCTCGTGGTTCCTGCCGGTAACGACTCATAACATTGTATGAATCGGCTAAGAATGGAAGGCTAACCCGGGCCCCTGGGGTTACCAGTCCCTTCGGCCCTTTGTATGTTGGTCCAAGAATAACAAATATGCTTCGGATACTTAATAATAACCCAGAGCCCACTGGCTCTGGAAACCAACTAAACCAAAACCCCCCCATTAACCAATGTCCTTACTGTGACAAGAGTTTTGGGAAACCTAATGGACTGGGAGTTCATAAAAGACGTATGCACCCAGTTGAGTTCGACATAGAAAAAGAACGGTCGGACATAAAGGCTCGCTGGACGAATGAAGAAACTCTTATGCTAGCACGCAAAGAAGTAGAACTAGAAAAGCAAAATGTTCGCTTCATGAATGTAGAATTGCATAAATTCTTCCGATCTCGAACGGTAGAATCTATAAAAAAGCAAAGGAAAAACCCGACTATAGAAAACTTATCGAAAATTACAAACTTGATGATGCTACTCAGGCCATCGAAGAAAATGAAACTATGCTAGAAGAACCAGCAAGCAATAACAATGATGATATTTTCCTTAACCACCTATCCAGATCGCCACTGAGCGAAAACAATAACTACCACACTGTAACTCTAAGCCAGATAATAACGCTTGCACGGACAAGCGAAAAAGACGAAATAGTTGCCCTTATAGGCAACTATCTACTTTCGCTTTTCCCAGAGAGAAGAAGACCTCAAAACCCAAGAAGGCAAAGACCTAGAAATGATGAGATACATCTAAACAGAAGAAAGCGAAGACGCCAGGAGTACAAATTTGTCAAGATTAACTGGAAGAAACATCAAAGCAGGTGCATAAAGTCTATCCTAGAAGGTCCCCATACTGGCTCAATGCCACCAAAAGATATCATGCTCCCATTCTGGGAAAACGTAATGACGCAGAACTCAACAGCAATGCCAACAAGCGACAGAGCTGCTATAGAGCAAGCATCAGTATGGGCACCTATCACTATGGAAGAAGTTAAAAATGCAAAATTGTCCAGCTCCTCATCACCTGGTCCCGATGGAGTAACAGTGAAAGCATTAAACAAACTACCACTGGACATTTATTTTTTTTATTTTTATTTTATTTCGTGATTGCTAAATAACTGTAAGATACAATATCTTATAAGATAGTTATAAGCTTATTTTACAGAGTTGAGCAAGCAATTAGTTAAATTAATATTAAAATTGAATCAAATATAATTAAACGATAATGAGAGAGAGAAAAGAATATATATTTATGTATAATACAATTTTTAAATTTCATTTAAGTATTTACTGAAAAATGACTTTTTAAAGCCTTTTTGATTCTTGTTGTGTTTTGAGTTTCTTTAATATTGCGTGGTAAGGAATTCCAAAGATTGACTGAATTTACAAAAAATTGACGCTCGGAGGTTAAAAACGAATAGCGAGGATGAATCAGTTGACGAGATCTATTCGAGGTAGCAAAACTAATTTTGTCAAAACAGTATTGTGGTTGGCGTGTAAGCAGTATATCAGAGAGCAAGATCAAACTGCGAAGTTCAAGATAATTTTCAAACGGCATATCCAGCAGCAGCGTAGCAAAATCAGATATTCTATCGTATCTTCGTAGGCCAAAGACGTAACGAACAGTACTATTAAAGGCAACATTGAGTTTACGTTTGCTTACGTAATTGCAGTTGCAGTATATTTCGCAGCCATATGTCAAAAGCGGTAATATTAAAGTTTTGGCAAGAAGTAAACGTGTTTTTACCGGCGTAAAAGACTGGGTAATGCACGTAGAACACCATATACTTTGCCGACAAGTCCATTTATATGATTGTCCCAAGTCAAAAAGCGGTTAAAAGTCACTCCGAGATTTTTGGCAGTTTCAACATATTCGATTGGAGCATTGCTCAACAAAATTGGCGGAAAGTAATCAAGATCTAGACTCTTTCTAGATATAACTACACATTTTGATTTTTTTGGGTTCAAAATAAGACCATTTAATTGGGACCAATTTAAAACTTTTTCAAGGTCTTCATTGACACAGAAAGCTCCATGATCAATGAGTCCAAGTGGGCAGCTTAGGTACAGCTGAACGTCATCAGCATACATTTGACAAGAACAATTATCAACCAAGGATGGAAGTTCATTGACGTAAATAGAGAACAATAGAGGACCCAATATGGACCCCTGAGGAACACCAGAAGCAAGCGGCAAAAAATTAGACAAGGTGTCACCAACTTGAACTGCTTGTGTTCTATTAGTCAAATAAGAATAAATAAGCTTCGTAGCACATGGTGAAAAATCAAACTTCTGGATAAGCTTTTTACATAAATTGAGATGGTTAACTGTGTCGAAAGCCTTTGAGAAATCAAGCAGAACCAAAAATGTTACCTCATCCTTATCCAACGCTTGCCTTATGTCTTCAGTGACGTTTAAAAGTGCTGTGATGCAGCTGTGCTTTTTACGAAAACCAGACTGTTTAGGTGTAAGCATAGAACTCGCCGTAAGATAAATATTGATTTGTTTCTGCAAAATTTTCTCAAAGACTTTTGACAAGTACGAAAGGACTGAGATAGGCCTGAATTCAACGCCTTTTGCGTTTTTTGGGAGTGGTATGATTTTGGCTACCTTCCACAGGTTAGGATACACTCCCGACATTAAAATCGTATTGAAAGCGAACGTAAGATATGGCAACACGATAGGCAAAATCATATACAAAAATTTAGGGTGAATAGAATCCAGTCCAACAGCGTTTGACTTAACAGACAGCAGACCTTCAATAACATCAGCAGCATCTACAGAGCAAAAGCCAAAACCAAGATTATCTGACTGATCCGTAAATGGTAAATGGTCTGATGTACTCGACGAAGACACCAGTGTCGATGGCAAAGAGGCAAAGGTTTGGTTGAGTGTATAAACATCTACAACCTCAGCTGCCACGTTTCTTGACTTTCCAATACCAATATTGCGTAAGTTCTTCCACAATTGTCGCCCGTTCAATGAAGTACTAAGCTGATGAGAGAAAGTTTGTGATTTGACTAATCGTATTTCAGCAACAACTTTGTTACGAAGCAAACAATACGTACGTCGCAACTCAATCAACCGATAACGCTTCCAATTGTTGTACGCATCATCCCGTTGTTGCATTAAGACTCGTTTGTTACTCGTAAACCATGGCTTATTATTTGGTTTTAAAATTTTAGTTTTTAACGGTACGTGAGTGTCATACAGTAGTTGAATATTTTGAGTTAAAAACTCCATCTGTTCGTTTGAAGATGGCATATAAAAAATACGATCCCAACTAACGGCCTTAGTGTGCTCTTCTAAAAGTTGACCATTTACGTTGTTAAAATCACGAAAAGTGATTTTTTTGACAGAATAATCAAAGCTAAATTTTATCGTCAAAAAAATTAAATCATGCTTTGAGAAAGCAGGTGCCGAAAGCTGATCATACAAGGCTATGTCGTCTAAGTCACTAACCAAAAATAAATCTAACAGTGAAGCATACCCACCGAGGTAATGAGTTGGTATGCTAGAGTTTACTGGCCTTAAATTAAACATACGCATGCTATCAGACAAAATATTGTGGTTCAAAATGTTGCAATTAAAGTCTCCACATAGGACAATATTAGGAGAACCCAGCGAGATTTCTTCTAAGAGTGAAAACAAGGGTGAAAAGTCAATATGTCGATTTGGCCTATAGATTGCCCCTAAAAGTAGGTTACCCTCATTTTCCACCAGATCAACGAAAAGATATTCAATATTACTACCTGCCGCGGATGATAGCTTAAGTTTGCATTTTATAGTCGCTTTAACATAAATTGCCACACCGCCCCCAATACGATCCTTTCTATTTAAGCGAAAAACGCGGTAAACCTCTAAGCAACACACCTCATCACTAAATTCATCCCTTAACCATGTTTCAGTAACACAAACAACATCTACATCCGACTCGACAAAGATATCACGAAATTCATCAATTTTCGGAAGCAAGCTCTGTGCATTGATGTGACAAACCCTGAGACCACATTTCTGCTTGCTCAGAACTCTGACCATCGAACGCAAAGTTCCTGCCGTATTCATCACTGGTACAACAACAAGAAGAAGAAAGGCAAAGAAAAATAATTACAATCGAAAAAATAAAAGAAGTGCACAATATATAACTTAATCCTATGGTGCGGACGCCTACCGAACTAACTATACGAGACAAAAACGACTTTAATACCGAAAAAGAAAGACGCAACAGAGCCAGGCGACTAAAGACCAATTGCTGTCTCATCAGTTCTTGTTAGGCAACTACACAACATCTTGACCGCAAGCCTTCTGTTCTTCTGATGGTTGCGCAACAAACGCAACCATCTTCTACCTTCTTCTGCGATATCAACACGAGACTTTCTCTAGTTATTATATTGCCATGGTCGACATAGCCAAAGAGTTTGATTTATTATCCCACTCGACAGTCATCGATTCTTTAAAGGGATATGGTGCGCCAAAAGGATTTGTAGAATACATCAAAATATTCTACAATAAATCCTTCACCAAAATACAAACGAACGACTGGGTCTCGAACCCTATCAGAGCTCTCAGCGGTGTAAAGCGAGGTGATCCTCTATCCCCAATGCTATTCAACAACGTTATCGATAGAATTCTTAAATCACTGCCAAAAGAGGTATGTGGATAAGTAGGAAGCTCGTCTGTAAACGCATTCGCTTTTGCCGATGATCTGATTCTATGCGTAACAACAGAAGCAGGTCCACAACAGCTTCTGAACCACACGCATCTTTTCTTTAACTCTTGCGGTCTGCATGTCAATCCGGCCAAATGCAAAACAATTTCCATAAAAGGACAGGCCAAGCAGAAAAGAACGGTGATAGTAAACAGTCAATTCAATATTGCAAACCAAAGGATTACTGCTTTAAAGAGAACTGACACTCTTAAATATCTAGGCCTAGAGTTCTGCCCAGATGGCAAATGCAAGGTAAACCCAATTAGTGAGCTATCGGATAAACTGCAGCGCGTTACTAGGGCTCCTTTAAAACCCCAGCACCGCCTGCACGTCCTGAGAACCGTGCTAATTCCGCAGCTTTACCACCGTCTCACATTAGGAAGGACGAATATAGGAGTCTTAAATAAACTAGACAGGAGAATTAGAATGGAAGTACGCAAGTGGCTAGACTTGCCACATGATACACCCAATGCATATTTCCATGCCGACACTGCTGATGGTTGAATTGGAATCCCAGCAGTAAGGTATACGGCACCTCTATGCCCTCCCTACCAGATCAAGAACGTCCCGAGGAAGAGATAACCATGACAGGTCATGTAGAGCAGGATGCAGGAAAAATGAATGCCTGAACCATATAGTTCAGCAATGTCCAAGGACACATAGTAGCCGAATAGATAGACACAATAGTATTATCAAATTTATTAAGAGAAACGTTAACAACAGAGGGCTCTACACTATTAAAGAGCCGATAATTCAAACACCTGAAGGACCGCGAAAACCGGACCTCGTTATTAAGGACGGAAACAGAGCCATAGTTGTTGACGCGCAAGTCATAACCGATTCGTACTCATTGGAAATGGCACATCTTACAAAAGCGAATAAATATAACACCAATACAATTCGCCATCAACTATTAACACTCCTTGAGAGATCTGCCACTCTTAACTGGCGCGGGATCTGGTCGAAAAACAGTTATCAGCAACTATTCGATCTAAAAATACTGAAAAACACTGATCTCGCACTGATATCAACAAGAGTGTTGATAGGGACATACGCCAGTTTCAAAAGGTTTAACGAAGGAACTTACACATACAGAATTGACCCTGGCTAATGGATACCTACCCATCCCGCCCCGCTAATACGTGCTGTCTACAATTAGGCATAATTCAGTACGGCCACTCGATGGATCCCGTGAGGATCCCGACGTCGTATTAAAAAAAAAAACAAAATAGCCAAATGCCTCGTCATCTAATTAGTGACGCGCATGAATGGATTAACGAGATTCCTACTGTCCCTATCTACTCAATTGAATTTTGGTTGTCAAAGCGAGCGGTTGTGTTGCTCTGTAATTAAAATTTAATATTTTTTGGTTCTTTTTTTTCCGGTTCCCAAATTCCGAGAAAATTATATTGGTGTGTTTGTGCGCGAAAAAAGGGTTTTCCAAAAATTTTAGCGTCATAAAAATTAAGTGAGTGTCCGTTACAGAGAATTCATCTTTTTGAAATTTATAGACTACCTGGAAAGGTCACGCGCGGGTAACCGTTATAAATTTTTAAAAATATACCTGTTTTCGGTGGTGAACGTTCTAAGAACGGCGAAGAATTAGTGGCGATGACTAATTTATATGACGGAGGCGGAGGTGGTAAAAATATCACGTTGTCATCGGAATACGAATCCGATGATAATCCGGTGATAAACAGAAAAATATCGAGGGTGAAGGAGTTTTTACTTCATCCTGAGGTAAGCAGCGGGGAGGAGAGTTCCTCCAGGAAAAAAGAGAGAGCGATAAGACGCCAGAGGAAGGCAGCTTTTATGGCTACTGCCAATGCGGAGGTGGCAGCTAACCAAATGGAGCTGGAGGAGGCCTCCTTGAAAAGGAAGGCTGAAAAGCCAGCATCGGATGAAAAGAAGAAGGCGCGTTCGTCGGGGGAAATTGCTGAGGCACATAAGCCTAGTAACCAAATTGGTAAGTGTTCTGGAAAAATTGTTGAAAATTCTAAGAGTGTGAGTGAGGGAAAAGTAAATGATGCTAGGGAAATTGGCGTCTCTGGTGGTGGAAACGATGACGGTGGCAGGATGAGTGCAAGTATTGTAGGCAGGTAGAACCAACCATTGTGGCAAAGGTGTCGGAGATCTCGGCGAGTTACGAGGCTGTCATCATGGACCTAATTGTTGATAATGCTAGACTTAGAGGTCGAATTGATGTATTAGGAAAGAATGAGTTTTCAAGGGGTTCAATAGGGTCAGTTTCTATAGTACAGGCCTCGCCTGTTACACAGCAGGTTAGGGCGACTGCTCCTACTTCAGGTGCTGGGCAGCCAACTTTGGCGAAACTGCAAGGACGCCCGTCGTATGCCCAAATTCTTAGCCCAGCAAGCCCCATAGGGAAACCTCCAATTGAGGTTAAGCCTGTTGCCCATAGCTATGGGTTGGTTATTAAAGGGGGAAGTGAAGAGGCCCCAAAAGAGGTAAAAAATAAAGTTGATTTGGTTACCTTGCAATTAGGCGTTAGGGTAAGGGAAGTAAGGGCGACGAAATCGAGTTGTGTGGTTAGTTTCCCAACTAATAAAGAGAGGGAGAAAGTGGTAGAAAGTGGTGTTTTCAAGGAAGCAGGGTTGTCCGTGAAGCTCAATACAAAAATAGGGCCAGAGGTAGTTGTGAGCAGGGTCCACAAGATGATTTCTGTGGAGGACTTCCTTGATGATCTCCACAAGTTAAATACTGAAGGGATCACCAGGGAAGACTTCTTGAAAGAAGTTAAATTTTTGACTCGGCCATGGGAAGCTAAGGCTAATGAAACAGTCAATGTTATCATGCAGTGTAGCGATAGCGTTGCAGCAATGAAATACATTGCCATGACTGTGCTTTCAAGGGTGAGCCGGCGGGCCACCTAATGCTTACGGATGGTTGTCCGATATATGCAAAGGCGGTTGCTAGGGCGTTGGCAAGACATTAGATGGCTAGATTCTTCCAGCTAAATTGTCAGGGGTCGTCCAATTGTTTGCTTAGCTTAGGGCAGTTGATGCGCAACGCGAGGTGTAGCTTTGCTCTGTTGCAAGAACCTCATATCACAGGAGAGGTTATGAGGGGATTGCCTTAGAAAATGAGGTCGTTCATAAGTGAGGACGGTAATGCGGCCATACTTGTGGACGATCTCTGCACTGAGTCTGTGCTCATCGACAAGAGTAAAAGGGCGTATTAGTTAGTGTTGAGGGCGCTTTTGGTAAGGTCTTTTTTGGCTAGCATTTACTGCAAGTTTGGTGAAGAAATCGAGCCGTACTTAGAGTATATGAGTGAATTGGTTCGTCTCATTGGCAGTGGTGCGGCGATTTTTGGGCTAGACGCAAACGCGGTTTTCTTCAGGTGGCATAGTAAGTTCTTAGAATCTACGTCTCAGAGCCGAAAAGTTGCAAGGGGGGAATTGCTTTCCGAATGGATGACTGAAAATTCGATGCATGCAGTCAATGAGCCGAGTGAATTCTACACGTACTGTGGACCGAATGGCGGTGTCAGTGACATCGACGTGACACTGGCAAATGAGGCGGCGCTTGACAGACTAGGTTTCCATTGGTCCATCAGGGAGGGCGAGGGTGTGAGCGATCACAGCTTGATTGAAGTTGAGATCGAGTATGCTCCCGTGCTTCGTGTTGGCCATGGAGGGTTGGGAGTCAAGCGCTGGCGACTGAACAATGTCGATTGGGCATTGTATCAGGAGCAAATCAGGTGCGGTCTTACGTTAGTGCCTCTGGCAGAGTTCGATAGCCTAACGATTGATGCCAAAATAGGCAAAATTAATGAGGTAGTCTGGGGTGTCAACGATTATCTCCTTCAGAGGATTCGGAAGGTGAATCCAAGAAGTGTGAAATGGTGGACTCCCCAGTTGGAAAGAAAGAAGTGTGAGGTCAGGTCGCTTCGAAAAGCATTTCAGAGGGCGGTTCAACTTAGATGAGCTGAAAGCTGTCTACAGGCAGGGATTAGCTCAATATAAGAAGATGCTGCGTAGTGTCAAAGAAGAAAATTGGGTATCTTTTACCGGTCAGCTTTATCGCATCTGATCGAAGAAATCTCCAGGTTTTGATGGACTGACTGGCGAAATGGTGAAAGCCATATGGTCAGCTGTTCCGGAATACTTGGAGATTCTCTTTTGAAGTTGTGTTAGGCTAGGGTACTTTCCCTTATAATGCAAGTGTGCAAGGGTACTTCAACTTCTTAAGTCTCCCGATAAGATCAGGTCAAGTCCTCGATCTTATCTCGGCATCAGCCTCCTTCCTGTGCTTGGCAAAGTACTGGAGAGAGTGATGGTGAATAGACTGATGGAAGTGGTGCCTGAGCCATGCCCATTCCAGTTTGGCTTTACGCCAGGTTGTAGTGTAGTTGACGCTTGGATTCATGTCCAGCGTCATGTTAGGGAATCGTCGGGAAAATACGTATTGGGTATTTTTGTCGACTTTAAGGGCGCCTTCGATTACTTAAATTGGAATTCGGTCAGGTCGAGATTAGTTGAGGTTGGTTGTCATGAACTGGCTCTCTGGGATAGCTATTTCTCGAATAGGAAGGCCAGAGTAGTTGGTAGGTTAGATGAAGTGTCGGTTAGGGTAGAGCGGGGTTGTCCGCAGGGGTCGATTGCAGGTCCATTTATTTGGAACCTGATGATGGATCCCCTGCGTGTTAGCACTGAATTTGAGGGCGTTAGTTGTAGCGCTTTTGCTGATGATCTACTTGTTCTTGTTGAAATCCAATCTCGTGCCATCATAGAGCGCAGGGGCACGGAGGTCATGAGTAGAGTGCGTGCTTGGGGCGAGAGTGTAGGTGTTGAAATAGTGGTCGATAAGACGTCCATGATGTTGCTCAAAGGCAAATTATCGGACACAAGAAATCCTACTGTAAGAGTTGGCGAAGTTTCGCTAAGCTATGTGAAGGAATTTACATATCTTGGTATCACCTGTAGTGAGAGGTTGAATTTTCTCCCACATTTCACCCGGGTGAAAAATAAACTGAACGCCGTCGTGCAGATGGTTAGGCGCATTCTCGTTAAGGATTGGGGACTAACCAAGAGGGCAGTTCGCCTCATTTATGAGGGGCTATTTGTTGCTTGTGCAACATTTGGTGCGCCAATCTGGTGTGACACTGCCAAACAGGTCTTGGGTAGAAAGAAAATTCTTTCCTGTCAGAGGGTCATGCTCCTGGGTTGCTTGCCAGTATGTCGCACTGTCTCTACGGTAGCATTGCAAGTATTGGCTGGGGCGCCACCTCTTGACCTGGTGGCAGTACGTCTTGGTATTGCCTTCAGGTTGAAAAGAGGAATGAGCTTGGCTACAACTGACTGGGAAGAGGCTTCAGGTGCTGTAGGTTTGAGAAGTAGGGAAGCGAAATTCTTTCTCCAGGAGTGTGTCCTTGCTAGATGGCAATCTAGATGGACTAGTTATGAGGAGGGAAGGACCACTTTTGAGTTCCTTCCCAATGTTAGGCAGGCATTTGGTAGGAGGAACATTGGTTTTTCAATGTTTTTAGGTTTTTTGTTGACAGGGAACGGCTCATTTATTTTTATTTATTTATTTATTTATTTACACGTCATTTGTTGACGTCAAGTAGCAGTTAATAATATTCAAACGATTATTTGAACTAGATTATTTAAACAAAATATATTGCATACCTTTAGGCGTTACTATTAAACGTAACGTAAATTAAGTTGTTAATTTTAATAATAATGAAGTTGAGAATATTGTAAGACATACAATCTCTATTCTTAATCTCACCTTTATATAAACTAAGTTTATAGTTTTCACCACCGAGATAGTCGGTTTGACTAAGGCACATTCGTGTCTTAAAAATAATTGTAAATCACTTTTGATTGTAACCTTAGAAGAGATTAGACGAATACACATAATAAATAACCTTGAAGGTAAAAAATTGGTTATCTTTGTTTTTTATTCTTTATCGCATTGTGGTACTGCAAGAAATTTTGAACTTTTTCCAGGTAAAACATATTTTTGCTCTGGGATTCATATTAAGAAGAATCCCCCCAACATTTTTTGTTCCAATCGAGCCAGATAAATACTTTGGACAGCAAATAAATTTGGGATTAAAAACTCATAACCCCTTGAGTTATTTTGGAGATAATTACGGAGTGCGAATTTTATTGGAATTTTTGCCCACACACATTGGTTTTACGCTATTGTCCACACCTAGTTGGAAATCCCATATCCCTAACCCAAGGTAGGTGCTGTGCATTATGAAATATACATAATTATAAATATAAATATATTTGATTCAATTATTTTTGCAAATTAAATTAAAGTATTGATTTGATTGTGATTTTTATAAAGTATATTTTTGATCTTATTGAAAATTATTTAAAGTGATTCATATAAGTATACATATATGTATATATATTTGTGAAGTGAGCATATTTGGAACAAATTTTGATCGTAAGGTTTAGGTACAGTTTCGTTACAGTTTTTTTTTGATCTCGTGATCTTACGGTTTCTTTGATCTGGTGATTTTTAAAACCTTTTCAACTTTTTTTTTGTTGTGAACAATCAATCTACGGTATTTTAATCCTCTTCAGGATTTTCTGTTCTTTGATTAAGGGATTTTTAGATTTTCGTTCAATTTAATACCTCGTTTTGTTAAAAGCCAAATAAAAATAAAATTAAAAGAAATTTTTATTGCTTTAGTTGTGAACTTTTTTCTTCGTTCGGGATCTATTAAGTATACCATTTTCATCGTTTTCGAAATGTCTTTTTCTGACGATTTTTATTTGTGCGTGAAGCAAATAAACGAAACTATCAATAGTTTTCGTGATGTACCAAATAGAGAAAATATGACTTCTGGTATGCTCAAAGTCTAGAAAAAAGAATTTGAGGTATTATGGGATAGTTTTCGTTCAGTTTATACAAAATGTTTGAAGAACGAAGATAAAAGTTTAGATGATACAAAACTGTTGACAATTAAATCGAAATATTTATCAGTTTCAACCAATTATTTCACTACGGTAGGTAGTATTAAAGATTCCATAGACATGGGTACATTCAAGGATACAAAACAAGATATTGTTGCTCCTCAAAGATCTGAATTAGAATATGGAATTAGGGTTCCACCTTGCGACGCTGAATGTTTTGAAGGTGATTATAAATCCTGGCCTACTTTTCGTGATATGTTCCAAGCAATTTACATAGCTCACCCCCGACTTAGTGATGTAGAAAAGTTATTTCATTTACGCTTAAAAACTAAGAAGGAAGCTCATGACATTGTTGAAAAGTTTCCACTGACGGCAGATAATTTTAAGCTAGCGTGGGATGCATTAAAATCTCAGTACGAAAATAAAATCATCTTAATTAATACACAGCTTAAAGCACTTTTTTCTATACCGTCTATCTCAACTGAAAGCGGCTCAGCTTTGAGAAAACTTCATAGAACCGTTTGTGATTGTCTAGGGGTTCTTTCAAGCTATGGTGTTAAAACCGATAATTGGGATCCGATTCTAATTTTTATTATTTCTCAAAAGATCCCTGAAAACACTTTGTTTCTTTTTGAGCAAAGTCTACCGAAAGAAAATGAAATTCGTACATGGAAATCTTTGGATGATTTTCTTGCTTCGAGATACAAGATACTTGAATCTGTTGAAGAAGTCAAGCAATGTCCCCGTAAAGGTGCGAGTCAATCATCCAATTTAAATTCTAAAAAGGTAAACTCTTTTCATGTTGAACAAAAGAATTTCAGTTGTAAGGTATGCAATAGCAATCATCCCTTGCGTTCATGCAAGAAATTTTTGGATATGGATGTTTCATCTCGTCGTAAAGTAGTACAAGTCCAAAAGTACTGCTACAACTGCCTTGCACTTACACATGCGGTGTATGAGTGTAAAAGTAAAGTTTCTTGCGACAAGTGCGGTAGAAGGCACCACAGTTTGCTTCACTTTTCCCAACAAAATCAATCATCTCAGGATACAAGATCAACTCCTCTATCTCAAACTCCTCTTGCTACCACCCCCACCCCTATACAGTCCACTTCAAAAATAGAACAACAAACAACGCTGGATTTAGAAAAGGATATAAATTCTAATTCGTCTACACTTAAAAGTTTCCTTGTTAACCAGCAAAAGAATATTTTACTAGCTACAGCTTTGGTTAAAATCAATGTTCATAATCAAACCATTCTTTTGAGAGCTTTAATCGACCCCGGTTCTGAAGCTACTTATATTTTACAATCCGTAGTGAACCGATTCAAGCTTTTTACACGGTCAACCAATGCAATGCATCTATTTATGGCTCGCATCAACCCTGATGTACATATACCGGTTTCGGCCGTTGTTTTGAAAAGGCTGACAGGAAATTTGCCATCACAGTCTGTTGACGCATCAAACTTGGTTGAGCTCAAGGGATTACGATTGGCAGATCCTAACTTTGATAAACCCGCTTCGATAGACATTTTGATTGGAGCAGATATCTACCCTCTTATTCTACGTGAAGGTGTTAAGAAAGAAAAGAACTTTTCACCAATTGCTCAAAATACGGTTTTCGGATGGGTTCTTTCTGGACCATGTGAAGTTGTTTTAAAGAAACCAACTTTTCATACATTTTTTAGTGAGATTTGTTTAGAAAAACAAATTCAGAGATTTTGGGAACTCGAAGAAGTTCCAGAAATAAAACCCTTTTCTAACGAAGATAAATTTTGTGAAAAATTGTATACGGATACAACAACTCGCAATCTAGATGGCAGCTATACAGTGAAACTTCCATTTAAGCCTCACCTTAATATATCGGATTTAGGTCTTTCCAGAAGTAGTGCAGTTTTACAATTTCTGCGACAAGAGAAGCGTCTTCTTTGCGATATATCGCTCAGAGAAGAGTATAACAAAGTTCTGAACGAATACATTTCTTTGAAGCACATGACGCTTAGGTCAAAAGGTGAATTAAATCTTTCCACACAGCACTTTTATTTGCCGCACCATGCTGTGGTTAAACCGGACAGTGCTTCAACAAAGGTTAGAGTCGTTTTTAACGCAAGTGCTTCTACCAACAAAGGGCATAGCCTAAACGATGTTTTGTGTACCGGTCCTGCTCTTCAAAATGACCTACAAACTATTTTATTAAAATGGCGACAGTATCCCTATGTTTTTAATAGCGATATTGAGAAAATGTATCGCCAAATACATGTTCACCCCGATCATCATAGATTCCAAAGAATAATTTTTCGATCGTCAAATTCGGAATCAGATTTGGCTGATTTTGAAATAAATAGGGTTACTTTTGGAGTTAACTGTGCTCCATATTTGGCAATCCGAACATTACATCAACTTGCCTCTGATGAAGGAAACCAATATCCTTTAGCAAAGGATATGGTATTGTCAGATTTTTATGTGGACGACGTTTTTTCTGAAGGGTTCGATCTAGATACTGTTGTTCAAGCTCAAACTCAGTTAAATGCACTTCTTTTGTCCGGAGGCTTTTGCTTGAAAAAATGGACTGCAAACCACCCTCGCTTGTTGGAAAACATTCCTAGGGGGGATGTTTTAGACCAACACTTTCTTATGTTCGATGAGAATTCACATTCGAAAGTTCTAGGTATAGGGTGGAATGCAAGGGAAGATTGCTTTTATATTCGATGTAACCTATTTTCTTCAACAACTGACTAAACGTGAGCTTTTTTCAAATATAGCTAAAATATATGACCCTATAGGTTGGCTTGCGCCAACAACAATTTTATTAAAGATTTTATTGAAAGATGTCTGGAAAGACAAAACCGAGTGGGATGCGCCAATAAAATCAACTCGGTTAGAGACATGGAAAGATTTTGTGAAATCCTTTCCTATAATAAAGGATATCAGAATTCCAAGATGGATCAATTATACTCCAGACATGTGTGTTGAAATACACGGCTTTTGCGATGCATCTCTAAGTGCATATGCTGCTGCTGTCTACTCTAGGATTTCAGATTCATCTGGAAATGTGTTTATCAACCTTCTTTGCTCAAAAACAAAAGTGGCTCCCCTAAAAGCCATTTCCATACCTCGGCTGGAGCTTTGTGGTGCTGTTTTGCTAATAAGGTTAGTAAACGCTGTACAAAGTAGTCTACGCCTGAAAAACTATCATGTTTACCTTTGGACGGATTCAATGATTGGTCTTTATTGGATTTGTGACTGCCCATCTCGACTGGAAACGTTTGTCCGAAACCGGGTCTCTAAAGTACAAACTGAGAGTCCGCCAGGTTGTATTTGGAAACATGTTCCTTCTGAACACAATCCAGCTGACATCGCTTCCCGGGGTGTAATGCCTCAGAATTTAAAAAACAATGACCAATGGTGGCATGGTCCAAGTTGGTTACAGAATTCCCAGGAAACTTGGCCAATAACGAAGATTCAAAAGGATCCCAATTGGAACCTTGAAATCAAACAAATTAAAAGCTTTGTAGTAAATCAAAACACAAATGATGATATTTTGAGAAGATTTTCATGTTACTCTCGTGCTATAAAAGTCATATCATATTTGTTTAGATTTATTAACCTAGCTTCTCGCAAAAGAAAAAGGTTTTATCCTTTCAGATACTTTTCTATTAAGTTAACTCATCATGAAATAACTTTTGTGAAAACTCGACTCGTTGTACTAGCACAACGCTTCTATTTTAGTGAAGAGTTCAACGCTCTATATAACTCAAAACCGTTAAGTAAAAATAGTACAATTTTATCGCTTAACCCTACCTTAGACTCTGACCTAATCATGAGAGTCAACGGCCGTTTAACCAATGCAAATTTGAGTTACAATGAAAAATATCCAATAATATTGCCATACTCATGTCCGTTGTCGAAATTGCTAGTAGGATTCTTCCATAAAATTTCCCTACATGGAGGGAACTAACAAGTCATGTACCTAATGCGAAAGTCATTTTGGATTCCAAAAGTAAAAAACTTAATAAAATCATTTGCCAATAGTTGCATTGTTTGTGTTTTACACAAAAAGGAACTTCAAACCCAAATTATGGGAACACTTCCACCCGAAAGGGTTAACTATTCCTTTCCATTCACTCATGTTGGATTGGATTTCGCTGGCCCCTTTGAACTAAAGGTTCAAAAGGGTCGGTTCTATCAAGCATTAAAAGGTTATGCTTGTCTTTTTATTTGTCTCTGTACAAAAGCTGTACATTTAGAAGCGGTAGGAAGTCTCTCAACGGAGTCATTTTTAGCTGCTCTTGATAGATTTGTCGGTCGTAGAGGTGTTCCCCAACAACTTTTCTCTGATAACGGCACCAATTTTGTTGCTGCTAATAAAATATTAAAAAAGGAGTTGAAAAAAGCCGTATCAGAAGCTACATTGGAAGCTGAAAAACTCTATCTACCAAAGAATTTGAAGTGGAATTTCATTCCACCAGGTTCTCCTCATATGGGTGGTCTATGGGAAGCTGGTATAAAGTCGTTTAAAACACACTTTAAGAAGGTTGTTGGAAACTCCAGGCTAACGTTTGAAGAGTTTTCCACACTGCTTGTTAAAATTGAGTCATGTATGAACTCCCGCCCTATTTCTCCGATTAGTGAGAACCCTTCTGACCCTCTTCCCTTAACTCCGGGACATTTTTTAAAAGGTGCACCCTTGCTCTCCTTACCCGAAAACCAAGTTGGCGAAATTGCAAAACTAAGGAATTGGGAAAGAGTCCAACAAATTTTATACTCTTTTTTAAAACGATGGAAGGAGGAATATTTGACCGATCTTCAACAAAGAACAAAGTGGAAATTTCCTAAGCGTAATATCAAAGTTGGAGACGTTGTGGTTGTGCGCAACGAAAATCTACCACCCACTCAATGGCGACTGGGAAAAATTGAGGCTGTTCACCCTGGAAAAGATGGAAAGGTTCGCGTTGCTACCGTTAAAACTCAACAAGGCGAAATTCTACGCCCTATAGTTAAATTATGTCTCTTGCCTGTCGATCAGGAAATGTTCCAGGTGTATCTTGCTTCACAAAACAAATATTAAATTACAAATATTAAATTTAAGCTTAACACATTCATTATTTTTGATATTTTATTGATGGTATTGATCTGCACAGCACCTTTTGAAATTTAATCAATAAATTTATCTATTTAATTTTTTTTAACTGACATTTGTATTCCCACTTACATGTCTGAGTGAGTAAGGGCACTCTCTAAACAACCCTCAACGTTGGATTTACTAATCTTATTTTTTTCCTGAGTAGCGAATCGAGGCGCTTCTTTAACAAAATACCTCCACCGATGGACTCGCTACGTAAAATCTATCAACTTTTAAGATGCATGGATTCTATACTTTTTGCATTTCTGCAAAGGGAGGCCGGAATGTTGACGTCAAGTAGCAGTTAATAATATTCAAACGATTATTTGAACTAGATTATTTAAACAAAATATATTGCATACCTTTAGGCGTTACTATTAAACGTAACGTAAATTAAGTTGTTAATTTTAATAATAATGAAGTTGAGAATATTGTAAGACATACAATCTCTATTCTTAATCTCACCTTTATATAAACTAAGTTTATAGTTTTCACCACCGAGATAGTCGGTTTGACTAAGGCACATTCGTGTCTTAAAAATAATTGTAAATCACTTTTGATTGTAACCTTAGAAGAGATTAGACGAATACACATAATAAATAACCTTGAAGGTAAAATATTGGTTATCTTTGTTTTTTATTCTTTATCGCATTGTGGTACTGCAAGAAATTTTGAACTTTTTCCAGGTAAAACATATTTTTGCTCTGGGATTCATATTAAGAAGAATCCCCCCAACATCATTACTGAATGTTCCCACTACGAGGATATAAGGGATCTCTCTGCTATGGGAGTAGAAGGTTCCGATGGAAGCTGGAATTTCAGTGGCATCCTCTTCAATGTGGAGGCTACTGCAAATCTAGCAGCATTTGCCAATGAGGCCTTCAGGAGAAGGAGGCTTGTTAGGTTGCTTTAGGTTGTTCTAGGCTGTATCATGTAATTGTCGCTGTTCTCTTTTGTTGTTTATTTGCGGTGTGATGTTGTCCTGCATTACTACCAGTACTAAACTGGTGGTCGAGCAGGATAACATGAAGGCTGCCAGGCCTTGGACTGTAAGGAGTCTATCTGGAAGTAACCTTAACGGTTGCGAAGCTCGACCTGAAGCTATATTCGGGTACCACGGGAGACAGGAGCCCTGGTTCTTGTTGTTCTAGTGTTTCATATACACTGGGCAACCTGATACCACCTGTCTGTGAGGTAGGCCCCCTAGTGGGAGCATTGTGGTGGCTGTGGTTGCCGTATGCGGAGCTAAATGGTGTTCTAAAGGTTCTGTTTAACACCTATGGCCCTTAGAATACAAGAGGTGCAAGATAGACCTCGCTCTTTAACAAGGGGTGCAGTTCATGCCTTACACATGACTGTGAAAATTGTACTGGGGTAGTACTTGTACTAACCTGGGGTGTTGACCAACACTCTTCTTGGTCCTGATATTGTGGGTAGGCCCACCGTGAAATGAGTCCTAAACGGAAGGTGTTCACGTTAAGCATGTCTATAATATCTGTCCCTATCTACTATCTAGCGAAACCATAGCCAAGGGAACGGGCTTGGAATAATTAGCGGGGAAAGAAGACCCTGTTGAGCTTGACTCTAGTCTGGCAGTGTAAGGAGACATAAGAGGTGTAGAATAAGTGGGAGATATTCTGATTTATTAGTTTATCGACAATGAAATACCACTACTCTTATTGTTTCCTTACTTACTTGATTAAATGAAACGTGTATCATTTTCTAGCCATTATACGGATGTATTTATATGTCTTATGGTAATGGAACTTGATCCAAGCTTCTAGAACAAAATATCAAGAGTTTGTTTTATAATTATAAACAAATTTAATAAATTAACAATTTAGTAATATTTTGTTATGTGACTCGAATTTGGTATAACTTTTATACTCAGATATGATTCAATTCAAGGACATTTCCAGGTAGGGAGTTTGACTGGGGCGGTACATCACTCAAATAATAACGGAGGTGTCCCAAGGCCAGCTCAGAGCGGACAGAAACCACTCATAGAGCAAAAGGGCACATGCTAACTTGATCTCGGTATTCAGTACATACAGAGACAGCAAAAGCTCGGCCTATCGATCCTTTTGGTTAAAGGAGTTTTTAACAAGAGGTGTCAGAAAAGTTACCGCAGGGATAACTGGCTACCTACTGATGACAAAAATTGTTGCGACAGCATTCCTGCGTAGTACGAGAGGAACCGCAGGTACGGACCTATGGCACAATACTTGTTCGAGAGAACAGTGGTATTACGCTACGTCCGTTGGATTATGCCTGAACGCCTCTAAGGTCGTATCCGTGCTGGACTGCAATGATAAAAATGGGGCGATTGTATTGTATGGCAATAAACCATTAAAAGTCTATTATTTATTAATAGACGACAATGGAGTGAAGCCAATGTTCTTGTATAGCATAGCGATATAGGTGTATATAAATATCACCCGTAGCCGAGCTAGTTATATAGTTGAACATTATTATATACGATGACAATGCCTAGAATCAATTGTAAACGACTTTGGTAACGGGCAAGGTGTTGTAAGTGGTAGAGCAGCTGCCATACTGCGATCCACTGAAGCTCATCCTTTGCTTGATGATTCGAGTAATCAAAAATATATTAAATATTTATATTTAATATGTATATCAAAAATAAAACACTTAAACTATAATATATTTTAAACGAAATATATAAATAATAATATATAAAAAAGGTTTTTTAAAAATATGCTTTATAAAAAGAAAAGTTATAAAAATTATATATAAAAAAAGCATATAAAAACTTTATATTATTATTTGCTAGAGGCCTTAAATCACACAATAGTATGGTTTAAGGCTATTTTTTTTTAAGTAGTTTAATAACTTGCTTAAAAACTGAACTAGCACAAAGTAAACAAATCGATTGTCATCTTATTAGTGACTTGAAGCAATTAAACATGTAAAAATAAAAAAATAAAAATGATCGAAAATATACTAAGTTTTTTCACATACAAAAAATGATTGAAAAAATTCTAAGTCTTTTTCACATACAAAAATCGATTGAAAAAAATCTAAGTCTTTTTCACATACAAAAATTGATTGAAAGAATTCTTAGTCTTTTTCACATACAAAAATCGATTGAAAAAAAACACTAAGTCTTTTTACATACAAAAAATTATTAAAAAGACTCCAAGTCTTTTTCACATACAAAAATCAATTGAAAATATTTTAAGTCTTTTTCACATACAAAAAATGATTGAAAAAATTATTTTTTTTTTAATACGTAGAAGTAAATAAAATATTCGTTTCAAAAATTTAAGTCTAAGTCGATGAGGACCTCTGATTTTATTTTAATTTTGTCCATTCCAAGTCTTCACTCAGTTATGTTCAGAAGGTATTTTAGGGGACCCCAACTTTTGTTAGAGGTTTTAGAACAAAATAAATTTGTATATGAAAATCACTGAATTCAATGCAAAATTGTTCAATAGTGTTTTATAAAGAAAAACTATTATAAAATGAGTTTAAATGGAATATAGAAGACTGGGCAACAGACAGGGCGAAGAGAAAAATTTTTTTTTCAACAAAAAAATTTCTAAGTCCATTAAAGAATATCAAACAAATATTTTTCAACAAATTTTATTCTTAATCCACACAATGAATAGATATTAATAAAATCTACGAAAAATTTTGTTAAAAAAAAAATTTCTAAATCCACACAATGAATAAAAACGAAGACAAATTTTTTCAAACTAAATTTTTCTAAGTCTATTAAAAATAAAACCGAAACGAAGTTTTTCTAAGTCGATGAGGAACATGGATTTTTATATTTGTACGTCCATATGTATTCCTCAATCTATCGTGTTCAAAAAGAACTATATGGACCCAAGATGTTCTTGGTTACTATACGAGAATGATACGAAAGTATATGGCTCGCTTCATGGTACACATGTATGTTATCGTAAAACTAACTTCAGGTTGTTCTCTTCGGAGGACGTGCCAAGATTTAAAAAGTTTAAAATTTTTCTTTTATTTCTATATGGCGTTAAATAAAAAAATTTAAAGATGATATATTTGTATGTATTATCTATAAAAATCATTATATACAAATGAAAAAGAATTAAGTTAAAATTTTGAAAATTTGGAAACAAGTTCATACTTGTAAAAAGGAATTGACGGAAGAAATCTTAATTCTTAATCAAAAAAAAAATTATATAAAAAAATATATAAAGATTACTTCAAAAAGTAATAGAAATTATTAGAAATTTGAAAATCATTGATATATATTTGTAAAAGGTATATAATTCTTTAATATTGAATAAAATAAAAAACAATTAAGAGCTTGCTCTTATTTGAAAAAAAAATTAAAGTTATTATTGAAAAACCTGTGAAATATACATTTCCCTACATTTCTGTACTAAATAAGATAAAAATTATAGAGAAAGATTTGTTAGAGGAAATTCAATGTAAAATTTTTCAAAATTTCAATTAATAATAAACAAAATAAAAATAACATTATTCTGGTTGATCCTGCCAGTAGTTATATGCTTGTCTCAAAGATTAAGCCATGCATGTCTAAGTACACACGAATTAAAAGTGAAACCGCAAAAGGCTCATTATATCAGTTATGGTTCATTAGATCGTTAACAGTTACTTGGATAACTGTGGTAATTCTAGAGCTAATACATGCAATATAAACACGGACCTTATGGAACGTGTGCTTTTATTAGACTAAAACCAAGCGATTTTTTCGGAAATCGTTATAATGGTTGAACTCTAGATAATTTGCCGATCGTATGGTCTCGTACCGACGACAGATCTTTCAAATGTCTGCCCTATCAACTATTGATGGTAGTATCTAGGACTACCATGGTTGCTACGGGTAACGGGGAATCAGGGTTCGATTCCGGAGAGGGAGCCTGAGAAACGGCTACCACATCTAAGGAAGGCAGCAGGCGCGTAAATTACCCACTCCCAGTTCGGGGAGGTAGTGACGAAAAATAACAATACAGGACTCATATCCGAGGCCCTGTAATTGGAATGAGTACACTTTAAATCCTTTAACAAGGACCAATTGGAGGGCAAGTCTGGTGCCAGCAGCCGCGGTAATTCCAGCTCCAATAGCGTATATTAACGGGTAGTACAACTACAATAGTGAAAATAGAAAGAGTTTTCTTTTCTGTTTTATAGTCGTACTACCATGGAAGTCTTTCGAAGAGAGATATGGTAGATGGACTAGAAGACATGAAATTTACTGTTGTGTCGATATTTTCTCCTCGGACCTTGAAAATTTATGGTGGGATTACGCAAACTTCTCAAAAGGCCGTTCCGATATCCGCAGCTGGTCTCCAAGGTGAAGAGTCTCTAGTCGATAGAATAATGTAGGTAAGGGAAGTCGGCAAATTAGATCCGTAACTTCGGGATAAGGATTGGCTCTGAAGATTGAGATAGTCGGGCTTGAATTGGAAGCAATAACATGGTTTATGTACTCGTTCTGGGTAAATAAAAATTTTTCGGAATTTTGTTCCCCGGATAGTAGTTTACTTAACCAATTGTGGAATTTTCTTGCTAAAAGTCTTAAGATATATCGCAAGGTATGTTCTTTTGATCTATAACGACTATCAATTAACAATCAATTCAGAACTGGCACGGACTTGGGGAATCCGACTGTCTAATTAAAACAAAGCATTGTGATGGCTCTAACGGGTGTTGACACAATGTGATTTCTGCTCAGGGCTCTGAATGTCAAAGTGAAGAAATTCAAGTAAGCGCGGGTAAACGGCGGGAGTAACTATGACTTTTCTTTTGAGAAAAAAATTCAACTATAAATCACTTAACATTGATCTTTGAACGCAAGCCCAGGGGGGTTAAATCTCCTCGCTCCTTTGGAACACGGAACTCTGTTAAGTCTGTCATAAAAGTTTATTTTGAACGCAAGCCCAGGGGGAATTAAACTCCCCTGCTCCCTTGGAGCACGGAAGTCTGTCATAGAAGTGCCTAACCATCACCTCCTCGTGGTTCCTGCCGGTAACGACTCATAACATTGTATGAATCGGCTAAGAATGGAAGGCTAACCCGGGCCTCTGGGGTTACCAGCCCCTTCGGCCCTTAATATGTTGGTCCAAGAATTACAAATACGCCTCGGATAATTAATAATAACCCAGAGCCCACTGGCTCTGGAAACCAACAAAATCAAAACCCCCCCATTAACCAATGTCCTTACTGTGACAAAAGTTTTGAGAAACCTACTGGACTGGGAGTCCATAAAAGACGTATGCACCCAGTTAAGTTCGACACAGAAAAAGAACGGTCGGACATAAAGGCTCGCTGGACGAGTGAAGAAGCTCTTATGCTAGCACGCAAAGAATTTGAGCTAGAAAAGCAGAATGTTCGCTTCATGAATGTAGAATTGCATAAATTCTTCCGATCTCGAACGGTTGAATCTATAAAAAAGCGAAGGCAAAAACCCGACTATAGAAGACTTGTCGAAAATTACTAACTTGATGATGCTACTCAGGCCATCGAAGAAAATGAAGCTATGCTAGAAGAACCAGCAAGCAATAACAATGATGATAGTTTCCTTTACCACCTATCCAGATCACCACTGAGCGAAAACAGTAACTACCACACTGTAACTCTAAGCCAAATAATAACGCTTGCACGGACAAGCGAAAAAGACGAAATAGTTGCCCTTATAGGCAACTCTCTCGCTTTTCCCAGAGAGAAGAAGATCTCAAAACCCAAGAAAGCAAAGACCTAGAAATGATGAGATACATCTAAACAGAAGAAAGCGAAGACGCCAGGAGTACAAATTTGTACAGACTAACTGGAAGAAACACCAAAGCAGATGCATAAAGTCTGTCCTTGAAGGTCCCCATACTGGCTCAATGCCACCAAAAGAAGAAGTTAAAAATGCAAAATTGTCCAGCTCCTCATCGCCTGGTCCCGATGGAGTAACAGTGAAAGCATTAAACAAGCTACCACTGGACAGTAAGTGCACAATATATAACTTAATCCTATGGTGCGGACGCCTACCGAAACGACTATACGAGACAAAAACGACTTTAATAAGGAAAAAGAAAGACGCAACATAGCCAGGCGACTATAGACCGATTGCTGTCTCTTCAGTTCTTGTTAGGCAATTACATAACATCTTGACGAAAAGACTTACATCCGCAATTATACTTGACAATCGACCGCAAGCAACAAACGCAACCATCTTTTACCTTCTTCTGCGATATCAACACGAGACTTTCTCTAGTTATTATATTGCCATGGTCGACATAGCCAAAGAGCTTGATTTATTATCCCACTCGACAGTCATCGATTCTTTAAAGGGATATGGTGCGCCAAAAGGATTTGTAGAATACATCAAAATATCCTACAATAAATCCTTCACCAGAATACAAACCAACGACTGGGTCTCGAACCCTATAAGAGCTCTGAGCGGTGTAAAGCAAGGTGATCCTTTATACCCACTCGTCCATAAACGCACTCGCATTTGATGACGATCTGATCCTATGCGCAACAACGGAAGCAGGTCTACAACAGCTTCTGAACCATACGCATCTCTTCTTTGACTCTTGCGGTCTGCACATCAACCCGGCCAAATGCAAAACTATTTCCATTAAAGGACAGGCCAAGCAGAAAAGAACGGTGATAGTAAACAGTCAATTCAATATTGCAAACCAAAGGATTACTGCTTTAAAGAGAACTGACACTCTTAAATATCTAGGCCTAGAGTTCTGCCCAGATGGCAAATGCAAGGTAAACCCAATTAGTGAGCTATCGGATAAACTGCAGCGCGTTACTAGGGCTCCTTTAAAACCCCAGCAACGCCTGCACGTCCTGAGAACCGTGCTAATTCCGCAGCTTTACCACCGTCTCACATAAGGAAGGACGCATATAGGAGTCTTAAATAAACTAGACAGGAGAATTAGAATGGAAGTACGCAAGTGGCTAGACTTGCCACATGATACACCCAATGCATACTTGCATGCCGACACTGCTGATGGTGGAATTGGAATCCCAGCAGTAAGGTATACGGCACCACTAATTATACTAAATAGATTGCAAAGACTGAACCTACCAAACCTCGAACCGAACACCACCGCAAACACCTTCCTTGCAAATGAAACAGACACCGCTGCTAGACGGCTAAGCGTACCTGGACATGATATAAGATCCAAAAACGAACTGTATCACTACTGGGCAACAAAACTCCATGAATCTGTCGATGGAAGTGGACTGAGGGAGGCACCCCATGTAAAGTCAGCACATCAATGGATTCGCGAACCCACTAGACTCCTTACTGGACGCGACTTCATTCATTGCGTTAAGACTCGCATCAATGCCCTCCCTACCAGATCAAGAACGTCCCGAGGAAGAGATAACCATGACAGATCATGTAGAGCAGGATGCAGGAAAAATGAATGTCTGAACCATATAGTTCAGCAATGTCCAAGGACACATAGTAGCCGAATAGATAGACACAATAGTATTATCAAATTTATTAAGAGAAACGTTAACAACAGAGGGCTCTACACTATTGAAGAGCCGATAATTCAAACACCTGAAGGACCGCGAAAACCGGACCTCGTTATTAAGGACGGAAACAGAGCCATTGTTGTTGACGCGCAAGTCATAACCGATTCGTACTCATTGGAAATGGCACATCTTACAAAATCGAATAAATATAACACCAATACAGTTCGCCATCAACTATCAACACTCCTTGATGTAGAGGAAGTGGCCTTCACATCTGCCACTCTTAACTGGCGCGGGATCTGGTCGAAAAACAGTTATCAGCAACTATTCGATCTAAAAATACTGAAAAACACTGATCTCGCACTGATATCAACAAGAGTGTTGATAGGGACATACGCTAGTTTCAGGAGGTTTAACGAAGGAACTTACACATACAGAATTGACCCTGGCTAATGGATACCTACCCATCCCGCCCCGCTAATACGTGCTGCCTACGATTAGGCATAATTCAGTACGGCCACTCGATGGATCCCGTGAGGATCCCGACGTCGTATATAAAAAAAAAAAAAAAAAAAAAATAGCCAAATGCCTCGTCATCTAATTAGTGACGCGCATGAATGGATTAACGAGATTCCTACTGTCCCTATCTACTCAGCCTAGTTTCGACTTTCAAAGTGAGTGAACAAGTAAGTGTTTAGCAAGTTAAAGAGTGAAACAAATTTGTAAGAATTTAAATAAATAATTCAAGACGAAGAAGGGTGCTCCTATGGACGCTCTGCCGAGGACATGGTCGGTTTGACCACCGACATGGAATCGGAAGTGGAGTCAGGTGCTCCGCTGGCGGAGTTCAAGGCTCCAATTGTAAGGATGAGATATATGAAGGATGATGGGTTGATGGTGGTGAAGTCCAACCCAAAGAAAAAGCGAGGTCGGAAGCCCAAAGGAAAGGCCAAGGGAGCAGTATCGAGGTCCAACTCGGAGTCTGCGGTGGATGATTCTGCCTCCGTAATGGAGGAGATCGTCCCCATGGACACCGAGGAATTGAGGGCCGCGAAGGCAAGGAAGCGACGGGTAGAGAAGTCTTTGCAGGCTTCGGAAGCACTGAATTTGGCAGACGAGATGGGTGCTGTTGGGACGATGAAGATGGGTGCTGCGGTGGCTTATGGACCAGATGGAGCTGGGTGCTCCGCTGGTGTCTCGGTTGCCGTTGGGGGCCGTGATGCGTTGGCTGGTGTTGCTGGTGCTGTTGTGAGAGCCTTCGCTGACGAACACCACGATGACCCTTGGGGCCAGCTATATCGGGTTTGTCGTGGAAGAAAAGCTCCAGAGATCGGTTCCATCCAGGATGGAGGTGTCTTGCTCACATCCTGGAGGGAGTGTGCGACTGCCCTGATGAACACTTTCTTTCCCAGGGGTGTGCAGTCGGAGAGTCTGCCTCCAGACTCACCTCCTGCATCCCCTATGGTGACGGAGGGTGAAATAGGTAGTGCTGTAGCCAGACTTAAATCGAGGAAGTCACCGGGTTTTGACGGACTGACCGGAGAAATGGTGAAAGCCATTTGGATGGCAGTACCTGAATACCTGATGGCTATTTACTCGAGCTGCGTTAGGGAAAATTACTTTCCCCTGGAATGTAAGTGTGCTAGGGTGATAGTACTTCTGAAGTCTAACGATAGGGTCAGGACTAACCCTAGATCCTATCGTGGCATCAGCCTCCTTCCAGTACTTTGGAAAAGTGCTGGAAAGGGTCCTGGTGGACAGACTAATGGAGTGCATCCCCGAGCAGTCACCATTTCAGTTTGGTTTTAAACCAGGACGTAGTGTCGAAGATGCGTGGTTGCTCGTTAGGGACTCCGTTGATAGGTCAGTCGATAAATATGTCCTTGGAATATATATCGACTTCCGAGGTGCATTCGACTACCTGGATTGGGCCAGCGTCGAACGGAGATTGGTGGAGGTAGGGTGCAGAGAGATTGCTATCTGGAGGAGTTACTTCTCTGGAAGGACTGCTCGCGTTGTCTGTCCCAGTGACTCCGTGACGGTAGGTGTAGAGAGGGGGTGTCCGCAGGGGTCCATTGGGGGACCATATATTTGGAACCTAATGATGGATCCTCTGCTACAGCGCCTCTCCTCTTGGCAGTCGTACTGTAAGTGCATCGCCTACGCTGATGACCTTCTTGTCCTCGTTGAAGGCCAGTCTCGTGCTGCGCTGGAAAACCGTGGCACAGAGGTTATGGGCATGGTAGGTGCCTGGGGAACGAGTGTTGGGGTTGAGGTGGCTGTAGAAAAGACATCCATGATGCTTCTCAAAGGCAGCCTATCGAGGAATAGGAACCCAGTTGTAAGGGCAGGTGGAGTGAGCCTAAGGTACGTGACACAAGTCAGGTATCTTGGAATCACGGTTGGTGAGAGGATGAGCTTCTATCCGCACATAGAGCGGATGAGGGCGAAGCTCACCTCTCTTGTGCCGGCAGTTGGCAGGATGTTGAAGTGTGACTGGGGCCTGTCCAGTCGTGCAGCACGTACCATATATAGTGGACTGTTTGTGGCTTGCGCTGCATTTTGTGCCACTGTATGGTACGATGTTGCTAAGACGAAGACGGGCAGAAGCAGAATCCTCACTTGCCAGAGGATAATGCTCCTTGCTTCACTCCGCTTTTCAATATCGTTATTGATAGACTTCTCAAATCACTACCAAAAGAGATATGTGGAAAAATAGGAAGCTCGTCCATAAACGCACTCGCATTTGATGACGATCTGATCCTATGCGCAACAACGGAAGCAGGTCTACAACAGCTTCTGAACCATACGCATCTCTTCTTTGACTCTTGCGGTCTGCACATCAACCCGGCCAAATGCAAAACTATTTCCATTAAAGGACAGGCCAAGCAGAAAAGAACGGTGATAGTAAACAGTCAATTCAATATTGCAAACCAAAGGATTACTGCTTTAAAGAGAACTGACACTCTTAAATATCTAGGCCTAGAGTTCTGCCCAGATGGCAAATGCAAGGTAAACCCAATTAGTGAGCTATCGGATAAACTGCAGCGCGTTACTAGGGCTCCTTTAAAACCCCAGCAACGCCTGCACGTCCTGAGAACCGTGCTAATTCCGCAGCTTTACCACCGTCTCACATAAGGAAGGACGCATATAGGAGTCTTAAATAAACTAGACAGGAGAATTAGAATGGAAGTACGCAAGTGGCTAGACTTGCCACATGATACACCCAATGCATACTTCCATGCCAACACTGCTGATGGTGGAATTGGAATCCCAGCAGTAAGGTATACGGCACCACTAATTAGACTAAATAGATTGCAAAGACTGAACCTACCAAACCTCGAACCGAACACCACCGCAAACACCTTCCTTGCAAATGAAACAGACACCGCTGCTAGACGGCTAAGCGTACCTGGACATGATATAAGATCCAAAAACGAACTGTATCACTACTGGGCAACAAAACTCCATGAATCTGTCGATGGAAGTGGACTGAGGGAGGCACCCCATGTAAAGTCAGCACATCAATGGATTCGCGAACCCACTAGACTCCTTACTGGACGCGACTTCATTCATTGCGTTAAGACTCGCATCAATGCCCTCCCTACCAGATCAAGAACGTCCCGAGGAAGAGATAACCATGACAGATCACGTAGAGCAGGATGCAGGAAAAATGAATGTCTGAACCATATAGTTCAGCAATGTCCAAGGACACATAGTAGCCGAATAGATAGACACAATAGTATTATCAAATTTATTAAGAGAAACGTTAACAACAGAGGGCTCTACACTATTGAAGAGCCGATAATTCAAACACCTGAAGGATCGCGAAAACCGGACCTCGTTATTAAGGACGGAAACAGAGCCATTGTTGTTGACGCGCAAGTCATAACCGATTCGTACTCATTGGAAATGGCACATCTTACAAAATCGAATAAATATAACACCAATACAGTTCGCCATCAACTATCAACACTCCTTGAGAGATCTGCCACTCTTAACTGGCGCGGGATCTGGTCGAAAAACAGTTATCAGCAACTATTCGATCTAAAAATACTGAAAAACACTGATCTCGCACTGATATCAACAAGAGTGTTGATAGGGACATACGCTAGTTTCAGGAGGTTTAACGAAGGAACTTACACATACAGAATTGACCCTGGCTAATGGATACCTACCCATCCCGCCCCGCTAATACGTGCTGCCTACGATTAGGCATAATTCAGTACGGCCACTCGATGGATCCCGTGAGGATCCCGACGTCGTATATAAAAAAAAAAAAAAAAAAAAACAATAGCCAAATGCCTCGTCATCTAATTAGTGACGCGCATGAATTTATTAACGAGATTCCTACTGTCCCTATCTACTCAGTCTAGTTTCGACTTTCAAAGTGAGTGAACAAGTAAGTGTTTAGCAAGTTAAAGAGTGAAACAAATTGGTAAGAATTTAAATAAATAATTCAAGACGAAGAAGGGTGCTCCTATGGACGCTCTGCCGATGACATGGTCGGTTTGACCACCGACATGGAATCGGAAGTGGAGTCAGGTGCTCCGCTGGCGGAGTTCAAGGCTCCAATTGTAAGGATGAGATATATGAAGGATGATGGGTTGATGGTAGTGAAGTCCAACCCAAAGAAAAAGCGAGGTCGGAAGCCCAAAGGAAAGGCCAAGGGAGCAGTATCGAGGTCCAACTCGGAGTCTGCGGTGGATGATTCTGCCTCCGTAATGGAGAAGATCGTCCCCATGGACACCGAGGAATTGAGGGCCGCGAAGGCAAGGAAGCGACGGGTAGAGAAGTCTTTGCTGGCTTCGGAAGCACTGAATTTGGCAGACGAGATGGGTGCTGCTGGGACGATGAAGATGGGTGCTGCGGTGGCTTATGGACCAGATGGAGCTGGGTGCTCCGCTGGTGTCTCGGTTGCCGTTGGGGGCCGTGATGCGTTGGCTGGTGTTGCTGGTGCTGTTGTGAGAGCCTTCGCTGACGAACACCACGATGACCCTTGGGGCCAGCTATATCGGGTTTGTCGTGGAAGGAAAGCTCCAGAGATCGGTTCCATCCAGGATGGAGGTGTCTTGCTCACATCCTGGAGGATATATACTTGCATATAAATCATTTACTTTAGCGGTAATGTATAGGTATACAACTTAAGCGCCATCCATTTTAAGGGCTAGTTGCTTCGGCAGGTGAGTTGTTACACACTCCTTAGCGGATTCTGACTTCCATGGCCACCGTCCTGCTGTTTTAAGCAACCAACGCCTTTCATGGTATCTGTATGAGTTGTTAATTTGGGCACCTTAACATTACGTTTGGTTCATCCCACAGCGCCAGTTCTGCTTACCAAAAGTGGCCCACGGGGCACAATATATCACAACCTAAACCTTCATATCAAGAAAGGTTAGGTTCTTACCCATTTAAAGTTTGAGAATAGGTTAAGATCGTTTCGACCCTAAGGCCTCTAATCATTCGCTTTACCAGATAAGATTATTTTACATAATTTTTAATTGCACCAGCTATCCTGAGGGAAACTTCGGAGGGAACCAGCTACTAGATGGTTCGATTAGTCTTTCGCCCCTATACTCAATTCTGACAATCGATTTGCACGTCAGAACTGTTTTGGTCTTCCATCAGGGTTTCCCCTGACTTCAACCTGATCAAGTATAGTTCACCATCTTTCGGGTCACAGCATATATGCTCAAGGTACGCTCGAGTTAGAGGCATAAATAATATAAATACTATTATACATAACTATATAGAACGCCCCGGGATTGAATTAATATTTCATAACAAAATATAAACTAATCCCATTATATAACAGTTAAGTTAATTACGCCATTGGGTTTTATTAAAAATACCCAATGACTTGCACATATGTTAGACTCCTTGGTCCGTGTTTCAAGACGGGTCCCGAAGGTATCCTGAATCTATCGCATTGTTAATCATAATAGTGCATACAATTAAATAAACAAATCATTAGATTCATCTACCATTGATAAAATTCCGAAAAATTTAAGCACATTATATAATTATATCTGTCAATGATTTATCAAATCCAAAACATTTATCCTATGTTAGAAATCCGAAAATAACTAATTCGAATAAACTTAAGTAATGGATCTTATGATAAATATTTATTACATTAACAGATTACAATGTCCTTATATGGAAAAATTGCACACTATTTATATAATATTATAAATATCATATTATTAGTGATGAATTTTCCATAATGGATATTCAGGTTCATCGGGTTTAACCTCTAAGCAGTTTCACGTACTATTTAACTCTCTATTCAGAGTTCTTTTCAACTTTCCCTCACGGTACTTGTTTACTATCGGTCTCATGGTTATATTTAGTTTTAGATGGAGTTTACCACCCACTTAGTGCTGCACTATCAAGCAACACGACTCTTTGGAAACACCTTCTAGTAATCATTAACGTTATACGGGCCTGGCACCCTCTATGGGTAAATGGCCTCATTTAAGAAGGACTTAAATCGTTAATTTCTCATACTAGATTATAGATGTTCCATACACTGCATCCCATATTTGTCATAAAAACAAAATGGCTTAGTGCTGAACTGATTTCTTTTCGCTCGCCGCTACTAAGAAAATCCTTGTTAGTTTCTTTTCCTTCCCTCATTAATATGCTTAAATTCAGGGAGTTATCTCATATGAGTTGAGGTTGTTTAACACTTGCAATTATTTTTATTGTATATACTCTATAAAAAATATTTTTTTAGTTTTGAACCTGCTTTCGACCATATTATCAAATAATAGAGGATTGTTTAATTTTTCTCATTGTATATTTTTATATACTATAATCCTCTAAAAAATAGATAATATAAGAATACTTTAGGATTCAAATAATATTTTTTAGGTATACTTTGTAAATTAATATTATGAAGTTTTTACAAACTCCAATAATATAACATATGCTTAATAAATTAAGCAACTTATTTAGCATAGTCTCACAACCCTCAACCATATGTAGTCCAAGCAGCACTTCAAAATTAATTAAAGTACATAACAGCATGGACTGCGATATGCGTTCAAAATGTCGATGTTCATGTGTCCTGCAGTTCACACGATGACGCACAGTTTGCTGCGTTCTTCATCGACCCATGAGCCGAGTGATCCACCGCTTAGAGTAGAATTTTTTTGTTTTATTTTATCAAGTCATTTTTATTAAAGAAATATGATAATATTATTAAAATATTTCTTTTTTATATTAAATGTTTATGTTGCGAATGTCCAATTCAATAAAGAATCGTTTACTTAGAAAATAAGTACAACATGTAAAACATTTTGTATTTCATATTTATGGGACGTAATATATTTTAGAAAAAAAAATAATTTTTTTCTATTGTATAATTCTTCTACATTGTTATTTTATAATTTTTGTTTTAGAAAAAAATAAATTTTTTCTGTTCAAATTTTTTAAAAGAAAAAAAAATCTTTTTATATTTGTATCTTTTATTATTCTTTTTTTTCTTTTTTCTTATAAATATATTTTATTATTTTTTTTTTTAAATTCTTTTAATATAATGTATTTTTATAATACATTTTGTATTATGTACTGTAAGTGCATCGCCTACGCTGATGACCTTCTTGTCCTCGTTGAAGGCCAGTCTCGTGCTGCGCTGGAAAACCGTGGCACGGAGGTTATGGGCATGGTAGGTGCCTGGGGAACGATTGTTGGGGTTGAGGTGGCTGTAGAAAAGACATCCATGATGCTTCTCAAAGGCAGCCTATCGAGGAATAGGAACCCAGTTGTAAGGGCAGGTGGAGTGAGCCTAAGGTACGTGACACAAGTCAGGTATCTTGGAATCACGGTTGGTGAGAGGATGAGCTTCTATCCGCACATAGAGCGGGTGAGGGCGAAGCTCACCTCTCTTGTGCCGGCAGTTGGCAGGATGTTGAAGTGTGACTGGGGGCTGTCCAGTCGTGCAGCACGTACCATATATAGTGGACTGTTTGTGGCTTGCGCTGCATTTGGTGCCACTGTATGGTACGATGTTGCTAAGACGAAGACGGGCAGAAGCAGAATCCTCACTTGCCAGAGGATAATGCTCCTTGCTTCACTCCGCGTCTGTAAGACTGTCTCGACCGAAGCCTTACAAGTATTAGCAGGTGTGCCTCCTCTTGACCTGGAAGTGATACGGCAAGGTATTGCTGGCAGGCTAAAGAGGCAGCAGCAACTCCCAGCTTCTGACTGGGAGGAATGCGCGGGAGCTCATGGGCTGTCAAAGCGTGAGCTGAAGGTTCTCCTGAGGGGAAGT